>NC_066623.1:19552218-19578252 GCF_025201925.1 Gopherus flavomarginatus
ACCCATATAGATAACTATAGCCATCATCCCCAACGCTTACAATTTGCTTGCAGAAATCCCCCCTACAAAAAGTAATGCCAGTGAGTTTTTTTTCTCCCATCATCCCTAGAGCAGATGATGAGTTTTCACTTCATTTATAGATCAGGGTACCAAAAAATGTCGAACGAAGTGACATTTACAAATGAAATATACTAAGGTTCTCAAAAAGCCCTATACATCACTATTTGCATTCGGAAATCAAAAGAGGTGGATTACAATATAATTTATGTTTCGCTTTCGACGTCAGCACCACAATATAAATACCGCCCCCGACCTCGATGTGTGTTTCTCACCGTATTACATAAGGCATTTGGCTATCAACGTGCTTCAGTTCTCAGCTGATTGCGGGAAAGGAATAAACATCTTTCCACCCCTTATATTTCACTCTCTTTAACACCTCAGCAATTCTGTCCCTGCTGTTTTAGTGGAAATACGGGTCTATAAAGCTGCAACTGCAACATATTTTTAAAATAGTACTATTTTTAAAGGGGATTGGAATAATTCTGCTTTGCTTGGGCAGGAGAGACTCAAATATATATGTTCGATGAATGTTTCATAACAGTGTTCAAGGAAACGAAAACGTTCTGTGACAGTCTGACTGTAAAGGCAGGTCTTTCTGGCAAGTGTTCTGTATGTATTTTTAAGATGGCCATGTTTTGAGTTGAATAAGTAAGAACTCGTAAAGAAAAAAAAACATGTTCCTTAAAAATATGTGCTGCCCATTTTATTAAGCTGATTATGCCAGAGTTCAATTCCAAGTTTGTTTTAAATAGAAATATTTTCCCAGACCTGTAATGGCTTGCTTGAAAACAGATTTTTTTTTCTTCTTTTTTTTTTAATGACTTGTAATGGCCAATCCAATTCAACTGGGCTATCAAGGCGCTGTGTTAAATATCATGTTTGAAAACAAAACCAAAAAAGTCATAATTAAAAATAAGTAGTCGGAATAATCTTCCACTGCCAGCCCCTCCTTCCAAAAGGCAATAACATTAATTTAAGACTGTCAAAACATCAAAGCTGAGAAAAGGAGCTGCTAAAATAATGTCTCTTGATAAGGAAATAATAAAAACACTCAAAAAACTCTACTCAATAAACTCCACTGGATTTGGGGGTCTGTGCCATATTTTATTTGGTGATGAAAGCACTTTGATGTCACTGTATTCCAAACAATTATTATTATAATTTTAAACAACCTGGTGTTTTCCATTACTAACGGCTTACGCTTTGAAGTTACACCTCATAATTTCTTAAATTAAATAAATCATTTTAAGTTTGCACTGGGAGCCTTTTAATAGCAGAGAAAGGAATATCATTATCTTATTGAGAGGCAATTGCAGTGGCTCCAGTTTGGCTGTAGCTGGGGGCGAAGTGGTGCACTATAACAGACATACTTTATTAGCCTCCCATAACTCTTGAAAGAACATTTTTATATTTTCTTTGATTCCCCCTCCCCCTCTTGTTTAAAAGCTGTCCCAACCTTTAATTACTGCCTAATATGAAAAGCATTATTTTTTAATGCTGTGTAATTTACCAGAGGCAATAGGCCAAGTTAACAATTGTTTATGAGGGTTGCTGTTTCACACAGGGCAAAGAATGCTGCTCCAAACTCAACTTTGCATGGGTGGCTGCACTAATTAATACAGTGTCTGAGACTCCTAGGGGTTTTTTAATATTAAAGCCTATGGGGCGGAAGGGTTTTAGAAGTCCAGCTCCTGCTGACGCCCTCCTCCCTTCCCCAATGATTTCTGCTTTCATGCTGTTTTGATCCTTGTGTAAAGTCAGCACATACAAGAGGCGTGCTCGCTCCGCTTCTCCTGGGGCCTGAGGTGCCCAAAAGAAAAAGAGACATTGTGCAACATCAGAATCACGCGTGGGGAAGCCGAGTCACACTTGCAAAATATAGAAAAATAATGGTGAGTGGGGACAGTTGCTATATATTTATGCTTTTCCAGTTTGTAAAGGAAAAAAACCTTCCCAACAACAGGGTAAATTGTTCCTTATACAAGAATAGGATTTAAATCCCGCTTCCTAGATGGATCAAGTCTTATCCGTGACATACACTTTTCTTTTAGTCTGATTTTTCCCTTAAATCCCCCTGTCCCCATTTATTAGAGCAGAGGATGCAGGCAACACCAGACAGCGTGCAAGGCAGGATTCATTATATCTGGCACAAGGGAAGTTTATCTGTCTAAATTACCACATAGCCTGGACAATTTACATCAACTCGGGATCTGCTCCAAGATGTTTAAAATATAGGGCTGAGACTTAAACCTTGGCTCCGAAAGGGTTACATTAACTCATTCGTTTTGGAATGAAAATCACTAAAGCTACTTTAACCAGACCAGCAATTTATAAAAGAGCGAAGCCTTGTCGCTGAATTAAATCTCTGTTCAGATGTTTGCCATTTAAAAAAAAAAAAAACAAAAAACTTCTATCTGGTGTCCTGCTGCCACTGCTGAGGAAGAGAATGTGGGGGCATGAGTAAGGACAGAGGAAGGCACGAGCTCTTTTCCCTTATTAACCACTAGTGACACGCGAAACTTTCAGAAATCTACTAGGAAGCGGTGAGGAAATTGACCAGGAGCCAAAGGTGCCAAAGAACTGTGTCTAAATACACACTCCCCTAGAAAATCAATAACTTCTCCTGCCTGACAATGGCTCTCGTAAAGAGGGGGACATGGAAGCTGGCACATTCATCACTTTGATAAATGGTTGCTCACTTCTGTTCTTTCAGCCAGTTTATTTTCTTAAACTACCGGGCAAAAGATCTAATGATGGAGCAGACAAACGCACTAACAAACAGACGACAGCTTTATGGATGGAGTTCAGTTCCCAGGGGATGATGGGTGTTAAAGACAGAGCGAAACAGACTTTGCCTAACCTCGTTCTTTGTATAGTTCAGTTTCACTTTACTTGGTCATTTACTTGGAAATTACGGCTAGGGCTCTTCCCCCCCCCCCCTTTTAAAGGAGGAGACACCTCGAGGTTTGTTTTATGGGCTGATCGGGTTTGTTCTCTCTCTTTCTCCTTTAGTTCAGCTCCTTTACAAGTCTAATCTGCCCAACTGCATTGCTATTTTTCATGTTGGACCCGTGCATTTCTCGGCTAAGCCTTTTTCCTTTTTGATGTAGCGAGTCAATTGAGGAATGCTGGTCTCGGTTATCAATCACCCAGCTGGGTCTTAAAGGGCTCTGGCTAATCAGATTTAATTGCTCATGTAGCGCCACTCCTGCCCTGGGCCACGACCGACTTGCTCAATTAAACCCCAAATACCTGCAATCAATAAATAAGGAATGACAACGCATTTAAGGGATTTACCCAGCAAAGAAACTGAACGGGAAACAGATTAGACCCAAGAAACCCTTTTCATAATTAAACATAAACCTCTCACCAATGGAGGAGGCATGTAAAGGACAAGTCTTGGAAAAATCAAGATACACGTGTTTCTCTGGGAGAACTTTTCAACAACTATGATTATATTTGTATCATGACAGAGCCTAGAAGCAGCAGCAAAGTTTCCATTTTAAGGGCACCATTCACACATCTAAGGAAAACACTCCCTGCCCCACTGAGATCACATTCTAATTTATCTTTATCTTTTATCTGAAGGTAGAAATGAGCTATTTTATCTCCCTGTCATTGTAACATCTGAGCTTTTGAACCAAGCTTTTCAGGCCCCTACATTTTCAGAGGTGCTAAGCACAATCGGTGTCAGATGTTAGAAAATAACAGTCCTAAACCATAAAAATTGAGGGTCTTTCCTCTCCTTGTTTCTAGTGTTAAACGTGGTAGAAGCCGACAGTGATCTAATCACTTCGAAACAGGGCCGCCCGGGGAAGGGGGGGGGGGGCAAGAGAGGCAATTTGCCCCAGGCCCCGGGCTCCGCAGGGGCCCCCACGAGAGTTTTTTCGGGGCCCCTGGAGCGGGGTCCTTCACTCGCTCGGGGGCCCCAGAAAACTCTTGCGGGGCCGGGCCCCGGAGCGTCTTCTGCTCCCGGTCTTCGCTGGCGGGGGTCCTTCCACTTCGGGGTGGAAGGACCCCCCGCCATCGCATTACCGCCGAAGCTGGACCTGCCGCCGAAGTGCAACCCGGTCTTCGGCGGTAATCCGGCGGCGGGGGGGGGCTCTTCCGTTCAGGGACCCGCCGCCGAAGTGCCCCGAAGACCCGCCCCCACCGAATTACCGCCGAAGAGCGGGCTGCACTTCAGCGGCGGGTCCCAGAATAGAAGGCCCCCCCCCGAACAGGGCCGGCTCTAGACAGTTCGCCGCGCTGGGGGCCCCCTGCCGCTTGTCGGTCCCACGGCTCCGGTGGGCCTCCCGGAGGCATGGCTGCGGAGGGTCCACTGGTCCAGCGGCTCCGGTGGATCTCCCGCAGGCACGCCTGCGGATGCTTCACCGGAGCCGCCTGCCGCCGATGGCCCCAGGCCCCCGGAATCCTCTGGGCGGCCCTGCTCACAAAGCAGAAAGATACACAGCACTTGTGGCATGCACACTTTCAACGTATTTATTACAACCCTTTTGCAAGTGACCGATGGGAGAGAGGTTTGTAATTTGCATAAGGCTGCTTGGGACAGTCCCTGCAAGATCTTGGCCAAGATTTAAGCAGCAGCTTTTTTCTTTTATTATTATTATTATTATTTATTGTTATTCATTTTATAAAAATGCTCCCTCAGCACTTTTGCTGTCAGGATTCTGCAGCCTCCTTTATTTTCAGTTTGTCTTTGTTGAAGGAGCAACAGAACATAACTAAAATGAAGAGTCAAGTGGAACATGCTCTCTGATGTGAAGGGTTTTGAACTAAGGTCCTAATATACTGGGATAGGCTATGTCAGCCTTGTGATTTACAGATAGTCTTGTTCCCTTAAAATGCAAATGATTAGACCAGGGGCCTTGGGGGTTCAGTGAATTAATGGTCTCTCCTTGCACCTTTCTTGGGGTAGGGAACCCTGCCAAGATGTAGGAGAAACCAAGCTAGAATCATGTTTATGCATCTTTTCTTATCTTGGTTCTCAGCTCATTGAAGATGGTGCTTAAGACCCATGCCAGAAAACTACAGCAGAATTCAGTAATATTTGAGTTGGGTGAATAGTTCATTGTGACTAGTTTATTTGATGATTTTTGCCCCTCTCCAGAAATAGTCCAGGAAGAGCTTACCACCATTGCTCTAATTCAAAAGTTTTCACTAAATAATTTCCACAAATAATTGTTGGTATGTTGATTGTTCATAAGCAGTGAATTGCACGTATTGGATATTCACACTGTGATGGGTACATTTGACAGGATACATGGATTAAATGGTATTATTTCTGCTCCCTGATTGGGGAGATACTGGTATATAGCCATGTTTTGAGTCCAAATGCTCCTGTTTCTATTTTGAAAATTTGCTTTCTGTAAAGATTCCATAACATCCGCTTAACAGTTTGCTATTTACATGACCATTCCTGCCAGTAAACTCACACAACAGAATATTTGTGGAAAGTGAAAAATAAAAAATTGTGCAAATACAGCTAAAGTGAACATGTTTAAACATTTCAAATGGATATTTGGGCCATTTTATTTTTTTTTCTTTGCAGTATTTTTTTTCTTTGCAGTATTCACCCACCCTTTGCCTCTGTCTGATATCAGTTTGGCTTGGGCTGTGCCTCGTAGATTAAAAGGAACATTACAGATCAAATCTGTCCATTGGCAGAGCTGCATGGGATGGGTTTGTACAACACATGCTTGCCTGACTCCTGCCACTGTCAGTGATGTTTATCTGTTTCAATCAGAAAGCCCCCTCAGTCATATTTAAAGGACTGATGATTAAGCTCGTCAAATCAGTGGAAATAGTTCCATTCATTTCAATGGGCTTTTCATTAGGTTCTTGTCCACTTTTCTTTTTTAAAAATGTAGCTGATCAAAATTATCTTTTTTTTTAATAGCCAGTTAAACAACCAATAACCAGTAATGAGTCATCTTTCTTTCTCCCCTTTACTCCAGCTTTGGACAGATTTGTGATAACTCAGGTCTGATACTGTATGTTACTTGGTGTTTTCTTTAAAGTTAGACTGTATGCTTTGCCCTGGTTCCAAAGAAAATCTAAAGGTACAACTCTACCCCTATATAATGTGACCCTATATAACACAAATTCAGATATAATGCGGTAAAGCAGTGCTCTGGGGGGGCGGAGCTGCGCCCTTTGGCAGATGAAAGCAAGTTCGATATAACATGGTTTCACCTATAACGTGGTAAGATTTTTTGGCTTCTGAGGACAGCGTTATATCGGGGTAGGGGTGTATATACATTTGATGTTGCTAAAAGGTGGCTAGAACAGTATGCAGACAAACAAAACTATTCAAGGTAGAGCCATGGTTTCCTAGTCCAGAGAAGGAAAGATAAGAATGCTGTAGTGAGAAGCAGCATCCACTCTTTTGTCTGTCCCATTGCTACAAAAGTAGTGGGTCCTTGGCGGGCACAGCAGACCATGCCCCATTTCCTCCTCCCACATGCTAGGTCAGACTGGGCCAGCTTAGGGCAGCTCAGCCAGCCAGGTTGCTAGCGCTGCCTTTCTTTCACAGCTGTCTTATGCATTACAATCTGAACAGTAAACTTCAGGGGTTTTGTTTTTGTTTGTCATGTCTCTAGCACTTATGTTTATGAAAATCTTTACAATGTGTACAGATTCAGAGATACCTGACCAAATCTATGGGAAGCCTGAAATGATAGCTCTGAGAGAGGTGTGGCCTGTTCTTATGATATGAAATGCTAACTCTGAAGCCCAATGGTGCACTTTATATGTCAAGCTGTTAATCATTTCAGTGCTCATCAAAATGCACAAAGCAAAAGATAATCATACTTGAAGGTCTAAACAGTCTATAGTAAGTGGCATCCAACTTTAGCATTATGAGCAGGTGAAGCCTGATATGGGTTTTGTGTGTGTGTGTGGGGATTCTAAGGGGAAATCCCAATCTGTTTCATTCCACAGAACACCTCTGCCTACAGACACACACACACAGCTATCTCCTTATTTCTGTTTCATTCTTTTCCCAAAGCTGACTGTTTTCCCCATTCAATAGGCAGGACGTTTTGTTATTGGAAGGGCCTGGGGAGCGTAAAAAGTGAGGATGACATGAAACTCTGCTGTCTGGAAAAACGTAGTTTAATTGAAAGCACCAAAACAATAACACAGTCTTATGCGCTGAGAGAATAATTTGGAGTGCCACCTACACTGGTGATATTAAAGGAAGTCATGAGACCCTGACATCCCCATACATCGCTTTATACATGACATTGTGTGATTGTAAGATCCTGTGATGGTAGGAGGTGAGGAAAAGACTATTCCGCAGAAGACCCTCCTGGGCAGAAGACAGATCAATAATAATAACTCATGGTGCAACCCATAGTGAATGGTACTGTTGGGCTGCATCGCCCAAGAGCAAGCAGCATGTGCTGCTCTGCCTCAGAGAAGTAGAATGTTTCCCAGACCTCTCAGTGCACAACCTTCCTGAATGCCTTCTTAAGAGGTATAGCCAGCTTCACTGTCTGGTGTGTAGGATTCACCGCCCCACCTCCTTGCGGCTCCTCCCTTTGGGTGCCAGGTGCCTCTGAAGAAGGAGAGAAGAGGCACTGCTTGAATCCTTCTTAGCACAGAGACTAGACCTTTGCCTTGCTCTTATATGGGCTGCACAAGGGGGATTGGAGACTTCTTCCTATTTGCCCCCACTCTGAGCAACTGAGCAAGACCAGACCAGGCTCTAGTTCCAAGGGACTTGCCAACGTCCACGCAGTGGCAGAGGTGAGATTAGAACGCAGGACTTCCTGCATTGCAGTCTTATTCTCACCCCATTGCTTCTCAATTGATAACACATTGAATCTTCACCAAAGGCCAGAGGTGATTGGCATTCCTCCTCCTGGAGGCAAGACGTAAAGGAAGATTCTAGGTATACTTGGTTCTGCCTCAGTGTAGGGGGCAGGGTTAGAGGGCCTGTCAAAGTCCCTCCCAGCCCTATAGTTCTATGATTCCTCTGTGCGTAACTTCTGTTAATGGGAAGAACAGGAGAATAGACCCCTGATGCATATTTGTTAATTATGATTAAAGGATCTATATTTACTTATTATTAGAGTTAAATACACTAACTTGATAGTAAATCTGGCACATGCAGAATCTGAACTGGAGCTACTCATAGCATCACAAGATCATGGGTTTCCAAGGGTGTTTTTGGGCATGTATTGGAACAAAATTAAGTTAGTCACTCTATGCAGTTCTCTGATTTTGTGCTGTTAGGGTTTTCTCTAGTGGATTGGAAGCTAAGTTATGCCCCTTAGAAGTTGAGAGAAAATACTAGAAATAATTAATGGTGCACCTGTTGCCTTCTCTCTAATAAAAGGTCATGTATTTGTTCTATGGTAGCACCAACAGGCCCTAGCCAAGATTAGGTGGCCATTGAAGTTGGTACAGGGAGACAGGAATATCATTATCCTTGTTTTACAGATGTGGAACTCAGTTGCTGAGAGGCTAAGTGACCTGCACAAAGTGAAATAGAAAATCTGTGGCAGAAATGGGAACTGATCCTGAGTCCCACTAAACAAAAGACCAGCTTTTGTCTTTAATGTGTAACACTTATTTAGCTATTTAAGAGAGAGTCTCTTTTAAATCTCTTTTAAATAGCTGAATAAATACACAGTGGAACCTCACTGGTCCACACTTTATTCTCATGAAAACCTCTGTCTCTCTTCCATGCTCAGCAAAGATTTAATAGCTGAGAGCCTGTAATGAATTGTCATATTACGAAGACTTCTTTGCTTTTACTACAGTTTATTTGCTAGCACATCATGAAGTGTCACCATAAATAATTAAGACTGAACTATAACTGTCAAAACAAAACGAGCACAATCTGTTTGGTCTGATGTATTATTGTTTCCTTTTTTATTGTGTTCATTCATTTAGGGGCTCAGCTTTGCTTCCTATGTCAAATCAACCAATAATGGCTAGATCAAGCCATTCTCACTAATTTGCCATATTCAGTAATTCCCCTTCATTAGTGTGAATTAATGAGCTCCTCCTGGAGCTACATTTTGGCAGAGGGTGAAAGGAAGCAATCCTGGCAGCCACATAAGCATGAGGAGAAGAGAGGCTAGAGGGAAAGGGGCGTGGCTTGAGGGGATGAGCTAGTGGAAGAGGCTTAATTCAATCCAGCTGGAAAGAGTTGACCCTGACTTCACCAATCAAGAAATGGCCTTAACCAAGCTGTTTTGGAGTGAGGGAAAAAGCTAATATAGAGGCTGGAGTAGGGGATGGGCAATCAGTTTAGATTAAATAAGACACCCATTCCCTCTTCCTCAAAATGATCCTTCACCCAAAACTGGAAGCAAACACAAACCAGTTTTTTTCCCCCCTCAAAGTTGTTTGGTTATTTGCTGCTATTATTTTGTTTTCTTTTAAAATGTAGGGTTCTAGAAGCAGAAATCCCAAAGCACAATGCAGAAGGCTTGTTCTCATTGTCTTTCCAGCCCCATCCTGAAACCCATCATACTGGTAATTTCAAGAAGAAACCTGTTTTGGCAAGTTGACTAGATGAATTTTACAGCCCAAATGGGTCATATAAGCCTTGGAGAAGCATCAAAACATCTATCAGACTTGTGAGCTTAGTTGAAGTCTGCTGTTGTCACTACATTGTACGTATCACTTTGAACTTGATTGATCCTACCGAATCCAACCACAGATGATCTGTTGCTGTTTCTCTTGATAGTGGAGTTGTTTGACTGTCCATGAGTCACAGGGATAATAGCTAATACTTAAAAGACTGTTCAGATAGAAAAAGATATCTCATGTTCTCATCTGAAGTATGTGTCTGTTTTTGGTGCCATCACAGAGAGCATGCCAGGTTAACAACTACACAATGAATGCAAGTTCTTAATGATGGCAACTTTACTGCTCACCTATCTATGGAAGTGAAGTGGCAACCTTCTAATAACTAGAACATTTGCCTTTATTTATTTAGTTGGTGGTTCGGTACACACAAATACATGTAGAGGTAATCAGGTAGTTTAGATGTCCTGGAAATTAATAACTGATGTTGGTAATTCTTTTTAAACATGCAGCTCTATAAGTGGAACAACACAGTTATTTAACAGGAAGCTAATAATAGCTGTGTAGTGGCTTTGACAGCATATTTACTTACTGCACTTGGTATGGACCTCAGCGGGAGTAGAGACTGCTGAGCTTAGAACTCAGAACCTCCTTATTCCTCCAGACCACGCTGCCAAGGTTTTTATTGTGTTTCAGAGCCTTTTCCAAGGCTGAAATGATCCTTGTGTTTCAGAGCTGCTTCATTCTTCATCGAACCACGCTCCAGTTGTGAGAAGGGTGGGTTTTCCCCACACAGTGGAAATGGACACCTGATCAGTCATCAGTGCAAAGGCAAAATACATCAGCCCTTTGGCACATTCATCATTAAGGGCCACTAAAGCCTGGATATACTGAATGGAATGAGGAAAAAAAAAACAACAAAAAAAGATGGTACTGCTGTAGTATTTCACTGTGGTGAAATGCCAACAGATAGCTGGCACTTAGAGCTCTATTCTGCGAGGTGCTGAGTGTCCTCAATTCCTATTGATTGAGGATGTTCAGCACCTGGCAAGATTGCACAGCACTCTCCAAGAATAATCATTTAATAACTAATTATGGTCCAAACATCGTTGGATCTTTGAATAGTCTCATACATCTCTGCCAACATGCCAATGACAGCCTTGGAGAACCATCTATAAATGAATAAGTCATCTACTTGTCTTATTATATGCAGTATGTGTATGTCCAACATAATATTAAATTCCCAGGAGTAAAATGGCTTGCACATTAAATCAAAGCTGTTATTTAAAATGTCAGTTCTGTAAATCAGCGTCCATTTGTTTCCATCCAGAAAATACACCCCCTGGGAATGTTGTTGTTTAAGTCTATCATTATTTTGTCTTTTCACTGGCAGGTAGAAAATAAGAAAACATGTTAATGTCATTTTAGTAAAAACAAACAAACAAAAGAACCACCCCCCAAACCCTGCAAACATTAAAACCTCTTCATCTAAGAAGCCCCAGCAGTCAGAGTATTCCAGTGGTAAGATAAGAAATACTTCCTACACAATCCATTTACTTTGTAGTTCACTTCTAATGGGCAGTTCAGTGAAAGGCACTTTCCAACATGCGTTTAAAATGATCCATCCAAAAGATAAGTAAATTGCAGCTGCTCATTAAACCCAGCACTCCATGGTGAATTGCAAACATATATTTAACTAGGGAACACTATTGTAGGCCTGCACTTTTTTCTTTGAGATTTAGAAATGTTATGATTCATCATCATTTCCAAAAGTGCCTGAAAATTACAGGCCGACCACGATTGCAAAACACTGGGGGATCAGGGAACTGAATACACCAAAGAGTATTGCAAACATTTTCCATCCAGCTAACATTGCTTCTTCCCTGATCACTCTATACAACAGTTTTTGTTTTTTTTTAGGAAATAAAGCTTTTGCATTTAAGCTATTTCAGGATTTATATACTGCAGCAAAATAACTAATTTGCTAGGAAGATATATCAAGATTTAAGTAAGGGCATAACACTAAACTGTATTTCAGTGGAGCCATCGATGGTTTACGCTTTCATGAAAAAAGTCAGATGTTATTAAAGCTTCTTTCAAAGTCAGTTTAGTGCCATAATGCACTCAAACTGAAAGAGTTATTTTGCACACTCAGCTTTTTGCATTCATGTTTTTTCAGTTCCACTTCTTGTGTATGCAAAAACTCAGATTTAGTGTTCTCAAACTGCAATTGCAGATGCTTGGTTGCCCACTTTGTGCACACAGTTGCATTAGGTGCAAACGGATCCAATTTTCTGCATGCGTGAAGAAGTACATGTGCAAAATGTGACCGTGCACTAATACTTTTGAAGGCTATTTACATTTTTAAAATGTTAATGTTGTTCTTACTGGAGCTTCAGGTGTGCTCATAGTAAGGATGCAGGGCTATATTGCCCTAGAGGAAGCAGTGGGAGGCAGGATAGGTCCTGGGAGCGCAGAGGCAAATTGTCATCTGCTACATCTCTTTATGATGTGCAAATTCCTGCTCCTTTTGCAGAGCGGCAGATCCACTGGGGGAGGCCTGGTGGGTGTAGGGCCCTGCTTCCCCAAGCATAGGGACTGGAATTCTACTTGGTCCTTATGTGGGCCACACAAATGAAATTGGGGACATTCTTTATACCTAAGGGCTGGCCAGAATCTGGGTCCCAAAACAATTTGCATAATTTTAGAGGTCAGCGTTCTTCAGTTCTATCATACTGTCACCTGGTAGTAACATTCGTGCTAGATGGCATGAGCTTTTCAAAATCAAACGGCAGAGAACCAAAACTATGTGATCTATTTTGCATTTTTCTCAATGACTGTGAAACACCACATTTTAGGTGGTGCAGTATATCTAATGAATAGTGATAGCTGCCCCCTAGCTGATGTGGAGGTTTGAATATGAATCTTGAAGCCTGGATGCTTGTTCAGCGCTCCGGAGTCTGCAATATTAGACTTTCTTCATGGGATTTCCAGTGCTTCCTACTTCTGGCTGGGATGAAAATACCGTGAAAAAAGCCATTTTCAGGTTATTTTTGATGTTTCCATTTCTACATCCTGCCCAAGCCAGAAAGTGCAGAGGGACACAACAAACACAAGCAGTAATGTGGAGGGAGTAGGGGGGGAGTTACCCAAAATAAGAGTTTGGATCTGATTTTGCATAAAGATGCCCCCAGAGTAAAACATTATGTATTCATCTCTCTGAATGTTTTGGTGAGTGGTGGTTTCATAATCAGAATTTGTTTCTGGCTCCAAATTTCATAGGTGCCCCTGTTTCTGTTATGGGGCAAACAAAGACCCTACCTCTGAAAAAAACTCAATTTTAAGGGTGTTGAAGGTCATGGTGGAGACCTGAATTTTGTGGCTCAGGCCAAACCTCTAGGGAGATCTCTAGTTTTGGATGAAGGTTCATATCCGTTCTTACGTTGTTTGAGCTTTACCCATTTCCTCAGTAATAATTAACAGTCTAGAAAGTCTTTATTTAAAAGAAATAGTTTCATTTCTGTGACCTTCGGTTATTAATGAAGATATCTTAAAAAGCTGTACAGAGAATTTCAGAGCCATCAAGTCAATGCTACTAGAAGTGGCAAGTGGGTGTAAAAGAAACTCTAAATTAGACTGGTCATAGTTTGCACTCAGTTTAGTGTAATTTTGCTTTGGAGTGAATGACTAAACAAGGTGTCAAACAACCAAGAAGGCTGTGCATGACTCACATTAAAACATACGAGCTGTGGCCATCGTAGCAAACCTCATAGCTGTAATTCACCATTGGTGCAATTCTAGCGGAGGAGTTGGAGACAGTAGAGAAAACTTAGTCCATTTGCAAACACTGTGAGATAATTAGCCCATTAGCGTCTGGATAAACAGTGCCAAGCCCATTTAAGATAGGAATCAGGGCCGGTGCAAGGATGTTTCGCGCCTTAGGCGAAACTTCCAACTTGCACCCTCCCACATCCCCGAGCCCCCACCCTGAGGCACCTCCCCCCATGGCAGCTCCCACCCTCCACCCTGAGGTACCCCCTCCACCCCTGCTCAGCCTCCTCCCCAAGCATGCCGTCGCTGCTTCACTTCTCCCACCTCCCAGGCTTGCGGCGCCAATCAGCTTAGGCACCGCAAGCCTGGGAGGTGGGAGAAGTGAAGCAGCAATGGCGTGCTCAGGGAGGAGGCAGGGCAGGAATGAGCTGAGGCAGGGAGTTCCCCTGCGTGCTCCCCCCCCCCCAACTTGCTGCAGGCAGCCCTCCCCTCCCCAACTCCCTCTGCCTAAATGTCGGTGGCGACCAGGGCGGCCAAAGATCCAGCCACTGTGGTTGCTGCCGAAGAAAATGGTGCCTCCCAAATCCTAGTGCCCTAGGCGACCGCCTAGGTCGCCTAAATGGTTGCACCGGCCCTGATAGGAATATCAAAACTCTTTCCTCACATTCAACATTGTGGAAGGGAATAATTTTTGTTCAGCTTTGTGGTTTTGAAAAATTTGTGATGAGGCAATTAGGAGAATGAAAATGTGCTGCAGGGCTGGCAGTGTTGATGTGAGGCATCTCAGAGACTGTGGTACTCTTTGCAATTGCAGAGGTGGGGAGTTCTGGACTTTCTATCACCAAAAAGTATCTTGTAATTGTCTGCTTCTTGGCCAGAGGGGTTTAAGCCCCATGAAATTCAGCTGATTTTAGGTTTTGTTACAAATTAACAAGTAAAGCCATGTTGCTTGAAAGGTTCAGTAGGGTTTGTAAGTCTTCTAAGGCTAAGTTTCAAGTAGATCTGGGGCTGGTTTATAGCGCTGTGGTTTCAACTGAGATTCACTTTGCGTTCTGGACTCTTCAGAACTCTGAAGGTGCAAGGAGAAGCAGCTCAGAAATGAGGAAAAACCATTCCCACAAATCTATGTAACTCAGAACTGCTGAGATTTGCCCTGCTCTACTCTGCTCATCAGCACTCACTGCACTTTTTCATGCCAATAGGGATTTTGCACAAGCACTTAGTTCTCAGCCATGTTTCATGATAAGACCTGCAGACTGCTACTGTGCTGTGAGGTTCACACTAGACTTGGGATGCAACAAAGAAGGAAAACTAGCAAGTTAGAAGTTACCGCCAACAGTGACTGTCATGGACCCTGATACCTTTAAATATCATCTGGAACAGTAGCCACCTCTGAGCTGGAGGAGCACAATGTTGTTCAGAGTACTTAAAGGTCCATCATCTACAGGATATATTTAGTCTATTTAAAATAGATGGCTAGTCTGCTAAGGCAACCAAACTGTACTAACTAAATGCTCTTGCTCTTTAAATGCCAACAATATTTGGTAAGTACATATTCAAATAATGTGCGTTACCAATATACTTAGCCGTATATATGCTACTTTTGATCCATTCACATTATAGGCCTGATTTTTAGAATTGAACTATGTCTTTTGCTCCCACAGTTTTGCATCCATTGCTGATTATGGGCATTATTAAGGGTTGGTGCAAATGATAATGCTTAGACACCTATTTGATTTCCAGGTGTTGTTAAGTAGTTTGTATCTGCACCTAGATTTTTGCAGTGCATAACCAATTAAAAGTGCAAAATTGCAGGCTGGCTTTAAAAATCAGGCCCTTCATAGTCAGGAATAAGCCATTATATATGATTAATCACTTCTCCGTCATGCATATGAATTGTGAAACAACACCATGTCTGCTTCAGGGCACCATGGCATTGTTGCTTGTGCTTATAGTAGAGATGACAAGATGGGCCAGGAAGAGTAAATATATCAGGAGTCTGTTTTACTCTGCTAGCTGAAAACTAATCAGTTTCCCTTTCAAGATTCTCTCCAGCTTGTTATTGTTTTCAGCTACTTGCAAAGGGTAACTTGGCTCTGAAGGTACATTAACAACCCTGCTAATACAGCCTACCACCAGTCTGAACTCAGGCTGAAGCCACCCAACCTGGCCACATAATCCTCTCAACTCTTGCAATTGCCAGTAAATAGGGCTGGGCCAGGCCAATACGAGGGAAGAATTCTGAGGAACATCTGCATGCTGCAGGAAGGGGCGTTTGTGGTTGAGTGGTAGCACTGTTCATTCTGACTTAGTAGTGAACCAGTGCTAGGGGGCATTGAGCTGTTAGGGTGGTTTGGTTTAGGATGAGATGTGGAATGAAGGTCTGTCTTGGCCACTTGTGGTCGTTATAGATACCATCACTCTTTTTGTAAGAGTAGAGGCGTTCGCTCCAGCATCCTGCCAAATTCTAACTTGGATCATTGCATTCCACTTACCCAAACCTCCCCCAGTAATTTAAATTGGATTTATTTTGGATTACAAACTCACTGGGGCAGGAACTATGCCTTCCTGTATGTTTGCACTGGAAACAAATCGTAATATAGTGGTGTTCTTCCTTGTTTGTCCTAAACTCTTTTGAAATGTCTCTGTCACTGTAAAGCAACTGTGTTCCACTCTAGAGAAGTGGTTGGATTCCAGCAGTGGATGAAGCATCTTTTGTTTTCCATAGTTCTTTGGAATGAAAAGCCCTAATGTAAATGTGCAGTAAATTGTTATTGTTACAGGAAAATGCCTCACACTTCTGAATCCTCCCCACCCCCCTCCCTTTGGGATAGTAACATCACCATGGAGGTGACTGTACTTTCTTCCAGACCCAGATTAATAGCATGGAGAAAATGGAACAAAATGGAGGTTTTCAAATTCCACTCTGATGTCTGGCTGCCAAGGGAGCCTGCCGTGCTCAATTCAAGGGCTAATCCATGACCATCACTCTACTTCAGTAATTATGGAACATTAATGAGTCTGTTTCCTTATTACAAAGCTCAAAATAAGAGCATTGGCATTCCTTTAAGCAGGGAACTTTTAAAGTCTTAGCCCAAGGATTGTAAGAGGAATGGATTTTTTTTAATTAAGTTTGCATTCAAAACGTTGTGTTAAACCATCTGTTCTCATGCAAGGCTGGGGGGTGGGTGAAGGAGAGCAGGAGTGGAGAAGGGAGGAGAGAAACCTAGCCACAGATTTTCATCAGCGAGCTGTTAAATTAGTCTCTTTACTTCACAGGGCTTGTTTTATTCAATCTGCCTTTATTAAGAACACAGGTTTGATTCTGAGAGGAACAAATTCTTCGGGTTCTCTAAGGAAAATGGTTTTAAGCAGGGTTTTAATAGGCTGCATTACTAGCTAAGCGATACAACATGTTACCAGCGTGAATCATCTATTTAGAGTGACAAGAAAGGAACTTGAAAAATACCCACAGCCAAAACATTGGCAGGGAAGGGCTAACAGGGCCAGATTTGATCTGCTTTTGCAAAGCTTTCTCTTGCAATTGGTAGTAACTGTCCAGGGCTTTGAGATATTTTGACTACATCTCTCCACCAACCCTAAATTAAAAATTAGAGACGTTAGGGCCAGATTTTGATATTCTGACTCACGTTGAATAGTCTTGATGAAGTCAGCAGAGTTGCTGGTAGAATAAGGAACGTCTCTGTGAGTGAGTCTCACAATCTGGCCCTTTGAGAAGAAAGAGTAAGTCATCTTGCCATTCCTGGCAATACAGGATTTCTCATTGCAGCTTGTTCTCAAGTGCCCTGTATAGTCCAGTTTAGTTGTAGCACTTGTTGCGAACATCTCGTCTGAGACTGGGGGCAAAAATCTAAAATTTATTGATCTCTAGCTTTGAAACACTGAAATTTTAAGTTAGAGCTAGGTACAACTAGTGCAGCAAACTCCACAAATATTTTTTTCACTACTTTCCGCTAATTCACTTTGCCTGCAGCTGTTCCCCCGAATGAGCTCCCTGGCAGTGGCAGGCATGTTCAGAAATCAGCAAATACAGAGAATATTTATGGAAACTGGAATATTTATGGATCCATTAAATGACTATTTGTATTAGATTTTGAGAGTTATGTTCAGCCAACCAGAGGCAAGACTTTGCCCTCTGTGTGACTATCAGCAGCAGCTATCACACTAGAGTCACAGTGTGGGAGCTGTAGGTCATGGATTCAAGTGCAGTGCGGGGAAAATGTAGAGAAGTCCATTAAAAATACATAGAGAGAATGGGATTTTAAATTAAAAATCTCATAGGAAGCATGTTAATTTACAATTTTAGTTGCAGCTTCATGAGAAATAAATACCCCTGTATGAGTATTTCTTTGAGGGGGAAGCTTCTTTGCTTTTATTTCTCAGCTTTTTGTTGTTGTTGTTATTTCTAAATGGAGTCCACCAGCATTGGGGCCTAGATTGGTCTGAATGCCTAACCCATTATGAGCTTCTAAAACTGGAATGGGCCTTCAGGGCTGCAGTAAACTCCGAAAGCTGGAGCAGGCTCCAGAGCCAGCCTAACCTTCCAGGCTGAAATAATCTCCTGAGCAATACTAAATCGCCAAGCCGAAATAAGCACCACATGCCTGGAGTAGGTTTCTATCCAAACTGGAGTGAATGCCTTATGGTTAGTGACTATCTTTGTAGTCTCCTAGTCCTCCCTCCTCCTCACTGATAAAGTTGGGCCAATCCGTCCCCTCTAGCTGATCCAAATTGGAGTCTCTCAGCCAACAGCAAATACTGCAATGCGACCAAGCTCCAGAAAAAACTCCACGAACGCATCACCCCAAGGTAAAAATACCTAAGACTATTTTTTTTTAAGATAGGAGGAAAGGAGAAACCATCTTTGCAGTGTAGACCTTGCAGCTGGGTTCCACTTATTCTTGGGACTCTACAAGGAACTTTCGTACAAACAGTATGCACCACCCATTTAACCCTTTCACAAACCTGCCCCCAGTTTGAAGTTTGGATTTTGACTATGGAATATTCTCAAAGAGCTGCTCATGAGCAATTTACAGGCTGAGAGTTATTCCCTGAAATTATTTGGAAAAGTTAATCTAAAAGAATGAATAAATTTTGAGAAAATCACAAGCAACTAGTGGATGTTTTGAGAAAAGAAGCACAACATTAATCAGATAATTATTTTCTATAAACTATCCACTCAACATCATTTTCAAGCCTTCATTCTGCACTCTCAGATAGAAATGTACATATTAGGAGTGGTTTGTGGGTGGTTTTTATGTCTTATGGCACAGGGAGCTCAACCCTCTAGCTAAACCCAAACAGGGACAACACCACACATTTTTTTAAAAATGTGCTGTTCAAGATAGTAGTGAAAAACAAAAGCCAGATGATGCAATTAACTCAAGTCGACTGTGATGTAGAAAAGATGCCTATATTGGTACAGAGAGCAGAATCCTTAGACAAATCTCCCATGAGAACATCCACAATGGGGACTTAGCTGCGTTCTTTTCAGTGATACTCAGAAGGTGATATTCGCACAATCCTGCTTCCGGCTTGGGAGAGAAAAAAATGTAAAACAAAACATCTCCCATTTTGCTTCCCAATTTGGAATCCGTTTTGGTATCCAATTCTATCATTACGAGTGGCACTCTGTTTTGTGACTTGATGATGCTTCTCTAGTATTGACCATCCAGTCTCCCCTTTATGGTGGGTATCACTTCTGCAAGGTGCCTTGGAAGACAGGTTAGTCATCTGTGATGTCCAGCTCCTTTGTACCTTGAGGGAAATGGAACAATCCCTTGAAATTTATGCAGGTCCCCAGTTCACCTAGTCCAGTTGGCCAGGATCAGTTTGAAGTTGCTGTCCTTGTCCTTCTGCACATTATTACCAAATAAATGCCTACTAGTCATTATAAGAAGCACAAGGGAGTTCCAAAGATACCAAGGAAAGAATACCTAGGAAAGAAGGTTGTTACAGTTTATCAACCATTTCAATAGAGAGCATTGATTCTGAGTCCTGCAGACATGCATCTCAGAGCTGTGATTGGGGTGGTGTGACTTTGGCTGTAAGATACAGTTTGGTAGCCTCCTCTGAGGGCTGTCTGAGGTGTATATTCATCCGTTACACAAGAACATCCTTTTAATCCTGGCTCCTTTCTTCCTACTGAGTCACTTTCTTCCTGTAAAGCTTGCCTTGAAACCTTCACTCTCAGTTCAGTCTGTGTTTATGACTTTTTCTCTTTTTTCTGTGACATGCTGCGCAGTGTGGCATATTAGACCTGCTCTATAAATATTAGACATGCCGATTAGGTTAAGGTTCAGGCTGGGGCTTGAGGTTGAATCCAGGGCTAGGATTCATGTTTGACTCTGAAATCTCGAGAGCTTTTGCAATATTTTTGATCCCGAATAGCAGAAATCTCCTGAAATCAGCTGTCCTCATGAGAATTCTGCCACATCGGGCTGAATCCAGTCTGGATCTTCACAGTTGGTCCATCCAATAGATAGAATCATAGGGACAGATTCTCATCTGATTCTTGGGGATTCTAAACTAATCTCCAGTGAAATTCAAACGGGTCATATACCTGAAGTTCCAGTTCTGACCTATCTCTGACAAAGTTAAAATGTATGCAGTACTTTTCTGAGAAGTCCTTTCTCCCATCTGGTCTAGAAGTGATAGAAATGCCCATTTCTGAATGCTTCCAGAGTGGATGAGGTATGATTTATACTTAGGGTATAGTTCCAGGAGTTTTCTGTCATTCCCTGAAGACTGTGGCTCATATTCAGGTCCACTAACATTTTCATTTTATTTCCATCTCAGAAGGATGATGATAATTTGGGTGTTGTAGCTGTATTATTATTATTATTATTATTTTTAATATCAGATTTTTATCCTTTCCTAAGTTACTTTTTTCCAGCCGTGGATCTTGACTCAGGGTCTTTGATGCCTTACACAAAAAAAGTTGGGGGTTTCTGTCCCATTCCAGGTGAAACTCAATGTAGTGGCATCGTTTAGGACCCAGGATATGTTAGAGCCTGATCCGGAGGGAGCTTACACCTCACATAGAAGCTAATGGGAACTGCAAATGCTGAGTAAGCATCTCTCGGGATCAGGCTGTGCAAGCCTCTCTGGGACCCTGGATACATACTTGGGTAGCTAACCCATGTTGAGGTCTGTGCTGCCACAGCTTTAACACTATTGGTGCTTGTGTTAGCTAGATTAAAGCTATGGATATGCCCATGTGTGCTGCAATCACACCTTCAGTTGTAGGGTAGACACTCTTCATATTGTCCATTGTGTCCCATCACAATAGGTGAGATATTCTAAGTAGCTGAGCATTCTCATCTCAGGAGAAGTTCCTCAACCACATCATTTCTCCATCTCCAGCCCTTGTGAGCCAAGGCTTGGAGGCCTTCTGGGCACAGCAGAAGGCAAACATTTTTTGGTCTTTTCTGATTATTGATGCTGGAGAAAAGCATTGAGTGAGTATGGTGACAGGCTGGGATGGCTTATCCTTCCCTTTGTGGGCATGTCAGTTTAGTCTTTACCATTTGCTTGGCTTCCTGACACCACATGGCAAAGGCACCAGATATACCTGTAAATAAATAAATAAAACAGTTGTGAGGTATTGGCATTCTGCCCCCAAATAACCTTCATTGACCTGGATAATCAGCTGCTGGGACACTGGGGATCCCCATCAACTATCTGTGAGACTTGAGATGGTTAGCAGCTTTTCCACATATGTTTCCACCCTCTTCTCTCGTTCTGCTCCTAAAGAGCCATTTATTCTCTAACTTTTCACCAACATACAGTACATAACTTCTTTTTTAGGGTTAGGCTACACTACCTTGCTACATTGGTGCAGCTGCAGCGTGTCTCATGAAGAGGTTATGCAAACGGCAGAGTGCCCTTGCGTTGGCATAATTACTCCACCTCAGTGAGAGGCGGAAGCTACATCAGCTGCTTAAAGTCGATGTAATTTATGTCGTTCGGGGGGGGGGGGGAGTTTTTCTTTTTCACACCCTGGAGTGATGTAAGTTACCTCCACTAGCATAGACGAGCCCTTAGATAGCATCCATAGAAACAAAGATGAAGCCATGTCTTACTTTGCTGTGTCTCTGTATCGTCCACATTTTGACATTTTGTTGCCTATGTTGTTTGTCTTGCTTATGCAAACCCCATGGTAATAATATTTTTAATAATAAAATCACTATTCAATATCCTAACTAGCCTCATTACTAATTTCTCCAGACGTTACTTCCTTTTGCATTATTGATAAGCGTCAGGCAGAAGAAGGGTCTGTAGGTTAAATCTGAATTGCTTTGAATTTCTCTTCTACGCCTAACATCAGACGTTACTAGCACATCTTGAACTGATTTAATGCCCTAGGGTGTTACTTAGTGCCATTCAAAACACAGCAAGCCATTTTCCATGTGTTGGGGCCACTAGGGCTTGTTAGAATGGCATTTTTAATAAAACGTAAGTGTAACTACTACACTTTGTGGCTCGCCTCTCCAGATAAACCACCAAGTACGTCATTCCCCACCTCACCTCCCCATTCGCACACCCTCCAGACTTTTGAATATAGGGCCAAATTCATTGTGGATGTCAAGCCACTGAGCTCAATAGCATGCCACCCACATGAATTAGGCTCATATTAGCTCGAAGTTTCCACAATGTTGGTTTAGGTCTTTTTTAAACTTCTGTAGAGAATTTAGGCCTAAAACACAATTCTGGATTCTGCGATTCAGGTAGGACCAAACAGGGACATATAAAAATAGTTTGTTCCCAGCTATTTGCTGTCCTGGAAAAGCCTGGTTGGCTGAACAATTAACAATGGTGTGGGGTTTTTTTCCCTTTACTTTGTTTGAAATAAATACACACTGAACTCATCATAATGACCGTTGGACTAAGATTTGTTTAAGGTCTGCAGAGTAGCGCTCTGGTGCCATGGCGTGAGAGTGACGAAGATTAGAATTACTGAACATAAAGGCAATTGTCTAATTCAAATAAAGCGGTGGGCCGTTGGGGAGGCTTGGAGTGAGAGACCATGTTTAATATGATAGTAGCCTGATCCTGAGACATGCTGAGCACCTGTCACTTCAGCTGAAAATCAGAAATAACCAACACAGTGCAAAGTTTCCTGCTCTTCCTGGAGTCCATGGGCGTTTTGCTAAATAGCAAGTGTCGTTGCTGTCAGTGTTGTGCCATTCTCATGGTGAAAAGACTGTTTTTGAAGAGGAAGGTTTGGCAGCGTTTCCTAGAGATGGTCCGATTTCAGAGCCGCTTAATCTCTGGAGGTTTGTTTCATAGCCTCATCCTCTTGACTGATTTCAGAGTTGCAGCCGTGTTAGTCTGTATCCGCAAAAAGAACAGGAGTACTTGTGGTATCTTAGAGACTAACACATTTATTTGAGCACAAGTTTTCATGGGCTACCGCCCACTTTTTTGGATGCATAGAATGGAACATATATTGAGGAGATATATATACACATACAGAGAGCATGAAAAGGTGGGAGTTGTCTTACCAACTCTGAGAGGCCAATTAAGTAAGAGAAAAAACTCTTGACTGAGAATCCTTTGCCCCGCCTCCAGGTCTCATGTGCTTCATCCTGTACCATTGTCCTTTGCCTTTGTCACTAAAAACTCTGTGTGTCATACAAAAATTCCCTTCCCCCAGAAAGTTTGTCAGTTACACAGATTTTCCCTTTAAGACTGGACAGTGTTTTCTGCCTGTTGATTATCAGAGAAGTTTCTTGAATACTCTGCGTAGGCCCCCATGTAGTATTTACCAGTCAGCAGCCAGGCTCTAGAGTGGGCTGAACCAATTAGGAAACTCAGTTGTCCATCAGGAGGCTGAACTCATAGGATGAGTGCATCCTGCATGGTACTACAGTAAAGGCTTAAACATGGACTCTCATGGTCTTTGCATTGCATCGCTATTAGGGCAGCATAAGCCAAGGGTTTAAAGCAGCGGAGTAAGTGTCAAGAGACCTGTGTGGCCTTGGGAAGTCACATGAATTCTCTGTGCCTCAGTTTCTTACCTGGGAATAAAAATCCAGACCTTAATTTGTAAAATACTTTGTGATCACCTGATGAAGGATGCTGTATAAGTGTCAAGTACTGTTGTTACCAGGTGTGCCTGAAGGGAACCTTCCTAGACCTAGCCAGTACGAAGCCATACTGAGAGTGTCTTGATATGTCACCCTTTTGCATATTTGATACTGAAGTCTTCCTTTGCCATCAGTAATGCCTGTTAAATTGTAAGCGCTTTTGTCTTTTGGGAAGGGAGTGCCTCTTCAGCTGTATATATGTGCAGCACCTAGCACATTTTGAATGTTGCTATAATATAAATACATGATAAGAATGAATAGTTTGTGGGCACTCAGTTCCTACCTCTTTTTCATTCCCCTCCTGAAGCAGCCTTCCAACTTGCATCCCATTCATGCAAAGCAGAAAGAGGGGGAAGGGATATAGCGCGAACAAGTCAAGAGCCAGTGCTGTAGCTCACAGTCACCATGTGATGCTGTTTAATACCAGACCAACAAGGTGAATAAAACCTACAAAAGTTTATGGTGTGCAAATTAGTGCTGCACCCTGCCCTCTGCCTCAGCTCCGAAATGCGTGCTCTGGAGGTGTGTAACTAAAAACAGTCCCTTTCTGCGCTCAGGCAGGAGGAGTTTTAGGAATTGTGGAAAATATTTAGGAGTTGTGTCAGGATAAGAAGTGAGGGAAATATCACATACAGTTGGGATGTTTCTAATATGTACATTGGCACATTTGAATCCTGGTTTTTGATATTCTAGTCGTTTGCTTGGAAGCAGACTCCAATTTACTCCCGTGCTGTTTGGAGTGACCACGCAGATGTCCCAGGTTCCCACAGCACAAATATGTGTTGATTACTCCACGTTGTTTTCGTCTCAGCTGTATGTTCAGCTTCTGGTGCCAGGCTTCTCTCATCTTTCAAGCCAATTGAAGAGCTGCAGCTTCTCCCAGTTGGTAAAGGATGTGCCAGGTAAGTGTCCTTGTCTCCAAAGCTTGGTCCTCTCTTGAAGGCAGCCAAGGCCATCTTGCGTTTGGTTAGCCCTGGAGGGAAACATATCCAGTCTTCGTCAGAGGGAGTAATTAATGGTGGCCACAGTGCCAGGCCCAGAATCTAGGGAGTGCAAAACCATTCATGGTGGGGGGCAGGTAGATACAGTCAGGGCTGCCCGGGGGGGGGGGGGGCAAGTAGGGCAATTTGCTCCAGGCCCTAGGCTCCACAGTGCCCCCCATGAGCAGGGTCCTTCACTCGTTCCGGGTGCCCCAGAAAACTCTCATGGGGCCTGGGCCTCTGGAGCTTCTTCTACTCCAGGCCTTTGGCAGCAATTCAGTGGCGGGGGAGTCCTTCCGCTCTGGGACCCGCCGCCGAAGTGCTGGGTCTTCAGTGGTGAAGACCCCAGGCCACCTGAATCCTCTGGGCAGTCCTGGATACTGTATCATTCTGAAAAGGCTATAAAGGGTAAGGAAAACTGCTCTCGGGGTGGGGGGATATTAGAAGCTCAGCAGTTTCATACATCTTGTTTGCTCACTTCTAAGCTTTCAGAAATGTCACTGTTCTGTAACCTGAATAGCTACTGGCCGTTTAGTAAATTACATCTTCGAGAATTTTGGGGGAAAAATGTATATAAAACTACCAAGGAAACCTGCCATAGTAGACAGGAAGCAACACGAGTCCAACATGTGCGAGTTACTGGCAGCGGCCTTGTTGTCTTTGCAGCTATTGCACAGTCAATCAGATCAAAAGTGCAAGAGAACATTTGTAGTTAATGCTGAAACTTTTATGATCTGTTGGGAAAAATTAAGTGTCTGGTACAGTAATGCGATGAGTGTGTGTACAGAGGGATAGACTATTATTGTTCATGCTAGAATATGCATATGCATGTTAGAAATTGTGTACAATATATGACCCCAAATTTGCATTAGTTTCTGCTAATGCAGCCTCCTTTACCCACATAAAGTCTCTTTAAATCAGTGGGACTCTGAATAGGTGCATTTTCATCAGTAGTGGACCATGATGCAGGATCAGGCCCCACAGGATACTTCTACAGAGCCTGCAGTGGCCCGCAGGAGCCAGTCTCCCAGCCTGGGATGATGGACCTGGGCTTGGGGGGCTCATGTTAGCGCTCTCAAAATAGCTGAGTGGACAGCTCAAGCTGCTCAGGTTTGGGATAGGCATGTCTTTTAGGAAGACGGTGTGGACTTTTTAGGCAGTTGATGTGCTTTGAAGCAATTGTTATGCTTTATATATGCCACATCACCTCTCTGTGCTTCAGTTTCCCCATCTATAAAATGCGGATAATGATACCGATCTGCGTTATAAAGTGCTGTGTTCCACTGATAAAAAACACTATACAGGAGGTAGGTGTTCATATTATTATTTACTATATTCCTATTGTGGGTCTATAGAAACTTTTCTGGTCTGTTGGGTAAAATAATTTATATTTTAAAAATCCTCAATTCAGAATCTTCCAGGGAATAGAGTTTTTAAATTAATTAATATCAATTTATTGCCATTAAAAATTCAATGCTTGATGACAATTACTGCACCCTGGTATTGGAAAATCCCGCAGCTAGGGACAGTCCTACTCAATCAATGGGATTTGAGGATTCTCAGTA
>NC_066623.1:19578452-19764697 GCF_025201925.1 Gopherus flavomarginatus
GAGGCTTTGTGTACAATAGAATTCCCAACCTTATTGGTGGAGCAGGACCAGTATTAGCAGCTGTGGGTTAAAAAATTACATAACACATCCCTAGCCTTTGCAATGCCATAGCGCAGATATAGTCAGAAAGATGGTGCACAGTCCATCTCTGAGTGCTCTCACTCATGCTTCAGATAATGTTATTTTTGTACGCATAAGCACATCTCCTCCCCTTGTGTTGATAAACGCCTAGAGCGTCTTTGCTGGGATTTTGACTCTTTACTCATGCTTCAAATATGTCAACCATAAGTGGTATGCATGATTATCGGAAGGGGAGAAGCCTGCCTTTTTGTGAACATTTATTAGCTAATAATAAAGGAGACCTGGGAGGAGACCTTGCTAATCATACAATTAGAGTAATTGTCGGCATGGAAGAATTCAAAGGAGATAATGCCAGGAGCATATTTTGCTCAGTAAATACCAGAGCTTCTGGGAAATGTTGAAAAACATTCTACTTAGAAACCATTCTCTGGAAATATAACAATTTTGGAGATTACTCCCAGGACCAGCTTTTTTTTTTTTTAATTTATTTTTGCTTGGGCAGTTGCACTCTGGGGCAGCACTCTGGAGCTTGGGGCAGCCAAAAACCTAGAGCTGGCCTTAATTACCCCTCATTTTTATTACGAGGCCCACGTGAATAAAGACTGGTTGTTCATTGTTAAGAGTACCTTTTCTACCACTGATCAATTTACAATTGAATTAAAAATCCCTTTTTAGGTAATAAACATAGAACTCATAGAAAAGTGGTCAGGAAGGGGCCACAAGGGGTCATCTTGCGTATCACCCCCCCACAACAAGGCAGGATTAAATATACCTAGACTATCCTTGATAGATGTTTGCTTAACCTGTTCCTAAAAACCTCCAATGACAAGGATTCCACAGCCTCCCCAGGTAACCTGTCCCAGTGCTCAACTATCCTTATAGTAAGAAAGTTTTTCCTGCTCTCTAACCTAAATCTCCCTTGCTGCATACTAAGCCAATTGCTTCTTGCCCTATCTTCAGAGGACATGGAGAACAATTCATTACAGTCTTCTTTTATAGTAACTCTTTTACTGGTTTGAAGGCTTTGACAACATCTAGAAAAACACCCAGCTGTGAGGTTACAAACAGAACAATATGAGTCAGACAATGTTCGGTGACCTTGATTTGCACATGGAACACCCATGAACATGAGCTGATGTTCCAAATATAATATATGGTCTATTGCTTAAGGTGTGGCCCAAGCAATGTGCGCTAAAGAAACAAAAGGGACAATTCTAATTTCTATCCTGGTCAATTTATGCTATTCTGATGGTGTAAAAGGATTATGAAGGGGTAGAAATGGCCCCTAGGCAATACTCTCTGAGTAAGGCGGTGGCACAGTATTGTCTATAATTGCTCTACATTGCTTCTTTCCTCCAATCAAAGCACCCAATATAGGGAGCATACTGGGAAGGGGGCATGACCAGAGCATGCTGCACTCTGACTATTCTTGACTGAAGCAGAGTGTATGTTAGGGAATGTCTACAGTGCAGTGTAATCCCAGGTTTTGAACTCAGGCTCAAGCCATCTCCACATAAATCATGCTAAACTAGGATTCACATGCAGCGTCCCAGGACCCCAAGGGTGTGGAAGGTCCAAGACTGAGTCAAGCCAGGACTCAGCATTCAAGCCCATTGCTTTGCGGTGTAGATGCAGTCTGACTGGATTTATGCTCAAAGTATCCTCCAATCCCACAGGCCAACTTCCTTTGTCCTCTCTAGATAGAGAAGTTTGGTGAATCATCAAGTTTTTCTGCACCATGAACAACGGGCTAGAGTGGCCATATTTTGGGAGGGTACTAGGAAGTCTGGGATATGCATGACTGGACTTGGGCCTGCATAATGTAGTGTAGATGCTGGAGGCCCAGGCTGAGACCCAAGGTTCAACAATTCCTAACCAGAGGTTACAAATGTGTGTAGACAGTCAAGCCCTAGGTTAACCAAACGTGGGTCTACTAACTCAAGTTCTACTAACCCTAAGCTTACATTACAGTACATTACATTATATACCCTTAGAGTTTTCTGGGATTGACATTGAGGGGCTGGGTAAAGTTTACCAGATGTCCCCATGTTAAAGGGACAGTTCTGATTTTTGGAGCTTTTTCTTACATAGGCACCTATTACACCCACCCCCATCCTGATTTTTCACACTTGCTATCTGATCACCCTAGGGTAAACCTGTAGCTAGCTTAAAAATATGGAAGGCACAAAGATGGCTTTAAAGTCTTCTGACTCACATCTAACCGAAAAACAAACCAAGCCAAGAACAAAAGCATGCCAAAACACAACACTCCACTGCGCATACAATTCTCCGCCCTGGCACAGGATGAGAGAACCACATATGACAGGTATTTGTCATGTTGCTTACTGCTCTATTGGAAGGCATTCAGGCTATGGCAACACTAGAGCTTACAGCTGCACCAATGTGGCTGTGCCACTGTAGCGCTGCTAGTGCAGATGCTTTGAGTCGACACTCTAAGCTGACAGGAAAGAGCTCTCCCATCAACGTAATTACTCCAGCCCCCACGAGTGGTGGTAGCTATGTTGGTGGGAGAGCTTCTCCTGCTGACATAGGGCTGTCCACACCGGCACTTAGGTCTGTGTAACTTATGTCGCTCAGTGGCGGAGACTGCAAAAATTTATATTTATGCTTCTCTCTGAAATTCTAATAATTTATTAAAGGAATTTGCTAATTATTTATTTGGACTAAAATTCACATTAAGTTAAAAACAAGACTTTCCTTCCCAAACCTAAGAACTGTAGAAATATTTCCATGTTTGTGCTTTAAGATTCCAAACAAAAGAGAGATTTCTAAACAGCTAAACGTCCCCAAATGCCTGCAATTGCAACTGGAATCTAGCAGCACTCAGAACTAGGAAGTACAAATAAAAAGGAAGGCAACTTTATTCATAATCCAAACTAGTGACATGCCAAAAAGCCAGACACCATTAAGAGTGAAAAATTTTAATTATTTCACTTTCAATTATTTCACATATTATTAGTAATGATATAAATAAAGCTGTGTTTGTTACCATATATGTTTTAAGCTTACAGTGTTTCTTTGAAGTTTTTGGATCAAGGTAATAAAGAATTATAAAATTCTAATCAGCATATAAAAGAGGAGAGAGACAGTTTTATCCATCCATCCATCATGTTAATACTATATTAGCAACTGAGACCAGAGCTTTCAAAAGTGGAATTGATTTTGGACAGGCAACTTGAGTCAGTGGTACCCCAATATTGAGGCACCCAATATCAGTGGCCACTTTCTGCAAACATTTGCCATACTACCTAGGTTCAAGGTCCCTTTATGAGTTAAAAGATGGATAGTTCCAGGGTTCCTTTGGTTACCTTCAAACAAGGAATCTCCAATTACGTTCCCAAAAATGACATCAGTATTACAGCCACAATGTGAATCACAGTGAAATGTGGGGAGACACAATCTGAGACCTGGTCCCAAATATTTTTATAACATATTTTTCAGTTGCACTGTAAAGAATCTCTGATACTAGGATCTCAAAGCATTTAAACCATGAATTTATTAAGACTTAACTAAATAAATATTTAAAAAAAAAACCCTGAGGTAGACAAATCTTATTATATCTATTTTACAGCCAGGCAAACTAAAGCACAGAGAGATAAAGTGACTATATCAGTGGTTGAAACAGGAATAGAATCCAGGATTCCTGACTTCCAATCCTCTTCTTGAACTGCTGCATCACATTCCCTTCAATCAGTCAATAATTGGAGAACATGCCAATTTAGTCTCAGTTTGCATTTTAAGCCAAAAGGACATGCAACACCTGGTCAAATAACAGTATTTCATGTGCAGTAGTTTGATTCAGTACTGCAATTTTACAAGTGTACTCTGCCATCAGACCAAATTTCTTCATAGTTTTAGCAGCATTGGTATATAATTTGCAATTCAGGTAGCAAATCGCTTGGTGCAATTTATGCATTATTAACCTAAAAGGAAAAGTAAGGTCTGTCACTTTAATCTGGAATGAGTTCTTCATGCAATGCAATAATTAGTAACTTTGCTTTCATTTAATGCTTATTTGTTCTGACGCATTTGACAATAAAGCCTCTTGAAAATTAATGGGTTAATCTCATGCATTATGGCTTTATTTGCTGAAGTGCTGAATAAGTCCTGCACAGTTTTGTCTGACTACATGAGGAAGCCTGAAACCTGAATAACGTTTAGAAAATATTTGGGAAGCAGGCTGGTTTAAAGCAACAGCACCACAAGATAGTTTTAAATTTTCTTTTATCCCCAAAATGTTAAAAATTTCAAAATCATTTTCTCTTTTTTTAAAAAAAATCCCACCATTTCCCTGTATTTTTAAATATTTTAATGGATTTGATTATCAATTTTTTTATCATTTATTTTCTCTTTTTGAAACAAGAATTTAAAAAACACTGACTTTTTCACTTTAGTCACACAGTGGGATTTAAAAAAAAATTCCATTTTTCTTAAATGTGATGTTTTAATTTTAAAAGCAGGAACTGATAGATAAACTCCAAAATATTTATATTAAAATTTTATTTTAAAAACATGAGATTACAATGTTTATTACAATATCCATTTTTCAACAAAAAATATTTCATTTGAAAAATTTCAACTAGCACTATGCAATGAAATGTGTGAGAACCTAGGCCCAGATTTAGGTGCCTAAATCCCATGGCATCTCATGTGGCAAATTGCTTGGTGTAATTTATGCATTATTAACCTAAGAGAAAAAGAAAGGCCTGTCTCTTGAATCTAGAATGACTTCTTTGGTCATGTCTACACTTCCCGGAGATGGACACTGCTGTGATCGATGTAGCGGGGGTTGATTTAGCGGGTCTGTTGAAGACCTGCTAAATCGACGGCAGAGTGCTCTCCATCGGAACGAGAAGAGTAAGGCAAGTCAATGGGAGAGTGTCTCCTGTCGACGCAACAGTGTAGACTTAGGTCGACTTACCACGGTAGAGTAGACAAGGCCTCTGTTCCAGATAACCATTGTGAGTTAGGTGCCTGAATCCCTTTCAAAACTGATGCCCTTGCTCTGACTGAGATGGCCCAAGCTTCTGGAAACATCTAACAGAAACTGCATTCTCAGTAGCTTATCACACCCATTAGGCTACTTACACTCATGGGTGTGCACGGGTAACATGATACACAGGCTTGCATCCTCCAGCCATAATGTAAGCTTGTTTTTCTGTGAAGCAATTAGAAGGATACACTTAAACATATCATTTAAGTAAACAATATAAGCATATCTGGAAAACAGTGGCTATGAAGTGTTGTAATTTGTGGGTTCTTAGAGTGACAGATTATTTGTAATTATGTAATTAAATAACACAAGGGAGTCAGGAATATTGATCAAGATATTCAGGGAAGGTGGATTATAGAAGGTCTTGGTTTCATGGAAGAGAAAGATTTTCCATTCTAAATCTACTTTTGGACAGTAATCCATCTCTAATTTTGGGGGAGGGGGTAGGGACCACCCAGAACAAATTAAATCAAATTAAATCCCCTCATCTAGGCCTAATACAATTGCTAGCTATGCAGTACTACCCCCCATTCCTGAAGCGATAGAGTTAGTATTAATAATCAACCATTAATATAAATAGTAGCTAATATGGTTCCACAAGCAAATACATCACAATCTTACATTGTATAACTCTTGTCCTTCTCTGAACCACCCTTCTGACGTCATTTCTCCCAGGCGATAGGAATTCATCCCTCCATTTCTTTGTGCCAGGGCTATAGGGCAGGTGTAAGCCCCCCAACCCTCAGGAGGACCCAATGTATTCTGGAGTGGATCAGAGCTAGGCAGAGAGTGCATACTACAAGCAGGAGGGTAGTGTCCCAGGTGTCCCTATGCCCTGACTATTCCCTAGTTCTGCAAGGCCCATAGGAGCTCTGGCAGCTGGAGTGTAATTTAAAATAACCCTGCCTATGCTGATGGCCAAACAGGCCCTTGGCAGCCACCAGAATCAAAAGCTGCTTGCACTGACAAGTGACTTCAGCCACCTGTGCCATGATGAATGTAGGACCCAATCCTGGATCTTTTTGAGTGCATCCTCGAAGATATTGAGCACCCTCGATTTGGACTGAAGTCAAGAAGTACCATGCAGGATCAGGCCCTGAGCCATGACTGTACCCTTAGCTAAGCAGAACAGATCAGCACTACCTTTTTTCCCATTTGGTGGATGCCATTTTCATTGTTAAGAAAAAAAGAAGAAGAATTGGGAGGAAATCTGCTCAGAAAACAAAAAAAGACAAGCTTCAAAAATGAAAATAAAATCAACCCCTTTACTATAACTTGGTAATTAATAATGCAGCCTTTTTCTGTAATCCCCTATTTTGCTTGCTTATTTGTCTTTTTTTTTCCCCCAAAAAAATATTCAGATGCCAATGTAACCATTGTGTTCCTGTTAGAACTGCTACAGTGAAACATCTTTCAGTATATCCATTATAAACTGTATTTTCTGGAGTTTATAACTCAGCAGTAAAAAATTGCTCCAGGCTGAATCTTGGCATATTAAGTGTCATCACCAAGATAATTGGTTTTCTTTAAACACCTTGGGGAAAAAAAAAAAGAAGATCTGAAGTTGCCAAAAGGCTATCATATCCAAACACCTACGCTTCCATGGGAGGTTTTCTTGGCTTTTGGTCTTTCTTTCTTTGTGTTTTCTTCTGCTGGTTGAATACAACCATCAAAAAAACAAGGGAAGTTATTAACCCACAAAAATGTGTTCCAATTAACAAAAGAGGCTCTGATTTAAACCACCAGAAAGAGAGGATGCACATTTATGACACTTTGTTTTTATTACACCATGTTCTATCACAACAGACATTCAACTACTTTGGGATTGTGAGTGAAGCTTCGAGTAGAGATTCAATACAAACCCACCATTTATTTTTCCCAGTAACTAAACCTGACAACAATGATATACCATATTTGCTTTCTCATCTATCTATAAGACCACTGAGGTTTAGGGATCAAGGGGCAGATTTACAAAGGGGTTTAGGCACCTAAAGATGCAGTTAGACACTTTTGAAAATCCTACTAGGCACCATCTACAATTTTGGGCAGCTAAATGCATTTAAAAAAAACCTGTCCTCAAATTTCAACCTTTCCTCTGAAAGTGCTTGTCTTCTGTAGGGCTATGAGCTAGTCATAGCAATGTCAATTCTACCCTATTTTCTGTTTGCAAATATACCTCTACCGCGATATAATGCTGTCCTCGGGAGCCAAAAAATCTACTGTGTTATAGGTGAAACCGCGTTATATCGAATTTGCTTTGATCCACTAGAGCATGCAGCCCCGCCTTGCTGGAGCGCTGCTTTACCATGTTATATCCAAATTCGTGTTATATCAGGTCATGTTATATCAGGGTAGAGGTGTAGTTCCAAAAAAGTTCATGACATCAACCTGAGTTTTTGTAATTATTCAAAGAATGTTTACAGTTGGACATATTTTTAGTCTAAGATTATTTGCCATAACTGTCACTTTAGCTATCTGACTATCTGATGCACTCTGAAATCTGAGCGGCTTTGGCCATGTAGAGCACATGGTATTTTCCTGTTCGTGGACTGGGATGAGAGAACCTTTTAAAAAAGGAGATTGACAAATGATGAAGAATAACAATAGCAAAAAGGACACTTTCTAATTCCAATGTATGGAAAAGTCACTAGCTATGATAAAATTTTGTGACATTTTTAGGCTTTCCAAACTTTCTCAGGTGTGAACCCTTGGTTCCTTAATCAACTAATTTGATCTCATGATCAATGTGTCAAGAGTGGTGTGAACTCATCACATTTATTGGAGCCAGTATTACTGAATGATATTTTTGTTTTATTTTGACCGGCTCTAGTTGTCACCTTTCATGGGCATCCAGCGAATCTTCATACCCATTTCCCTAATTCATGTCAGGGCCGGTGCAACCATTTAGGCGACCTCTAGGGCACTAGGATTTGGGGGGCACCATTTTCTTCGGCAGCGACCACGGTGGCCGGATCTTTGGCCGCCCCAGTCATCGCCAGCATTTAGGCAGAGGGAGCTGGGGCAGGGGAGCGCGGGGAGGGCCGTCTGCAGCAAGTAAGGGGTGGGGTGGCATGCAGAGGAACTCCCCGCCCCAGCTCAGCCCTGCACCACCTTCTCCCCAAGCACACCGTGGCTGCTTCACTTCTCTTGCCTTCCAGGCTTGCGGCGCCTAAGCTGATTGGCGCCACAAGCCTGGGAGGCGGGAGAAGTGAAGCAGCCACGGTGTGGTCGGGGAGGAGGCGGGGCAGGGGTGAGCTTGGGTGGGGGGCTGCCTCAGGGTGGAGGGTGGGGAGCTGCCACGAGGGGGCGCTCAGGGTGCAGAGGGGGAGTTGCCACGTGGGGGGTGCCTCAGGGTGTGGGCGCGGGGGGAAGGGTGCAAGGTGGAAGTTTCTCCTAGGGTGCGAAACATCCTTGCACTGGCCCTGATTCATGTTAGTGTTTCATTTATCTCAGCTTTCCTGGTACATACTAGAGCGTGAGTTACGAATGTGAGAGAGCACTGACAGTGTTAACAATTGTTCTAGTTCTGTTATATAAATTGTCTTATGTGAGGATTGTGGTGGTGGTGTTTTCAACTAATTTTTTTTTGCAGCATTTGTTTCTTAGATAATATATTGGGCCAAATTTTGACTGGCACCATGTGAGTGCAAGGCTGTGGATACTGTGTCCCTGAGCAGGTGTCAGCCACAATCTAAAAGCAAGACCTAGAGAAATCTATCACCAGTGTCAGCTCTAGATCCAATGAGGATCAAAGGAGCAAATATAGCTGCCCTTCTTCTCTTGCACCTGTCCATAGAGGTGCAGAAGGTGGGGGCATCAGCTCATGCTGCACTCTGTTAAAGCACTGCACTGACATATACTACTTTGGTTCCCCTGAGCCAACCCAGCATCTCCCACTAGTGCAAAGTCCCTCCAGATCCCTCTTCTTAATCTGGGCTGTGTTTTAACAGCCACAAGCTAGCCTAGTGCATTGCTCTGCTCTGCATTTTATACAGTTGTGTTCCTTTTTCGATTCCTAATAGACATAGTCCTCCTGGCTCAGGAATGAACCCCATATCAAAAATGTCCATAAGAAAACAATGTCCGTCTTTCCAGGAACTCTGCATGCTTGAGTACACCCAGCGTTTCCCACAACTAGATGGAAATATCTTAAAAACAGCATAGTATGTCAACATGGCAGCAAATTTCATCACCTCACTGTCCACTTCTTTCTCCAAATCATTAAATACCATTCATCCACAATCCTAACACCTGAGATAACCCCCATTTTTATCTGAGGGTTATAGCACTTTGATTCCCATCACAGTTTTAATCCATGATGATATTCCCTCCTTATGCGACAGTGATTTCTCTTCTGCAATTATCCCTTACAGAGGGATGTTACCAAAAGCTTTTTGAGATTCCAAATAAATTATGTCTTCTCTCAAATATAGGAAATGAACCTTCTCTCTACATGTTTGTGTATTGTGGCCTATATTTGGATTTCCCGTGAAGAAATATTTGCAGCTAATATACATCCATCTGACCAAGTAGCAAAAATGACATCATAGTGACGATATGTCCATGCAAATAAAATTAGTGTCTGGGATGGTGGCTGTAGGGGTACCCAACACAATGGCATGTTGCTGAGTCTGAACAAGTTGCCTAGCTGACGTCTTACTGCTGCCAAGAAGAATGTTGCTGAGGAGTCAAAACCAAAAAGAGTCTTTCTGGCTGGGGGATGGAGAGACAGTGAAAACTCCTGTGCTTCATTTGCAATCTGGAAGGTGATCAGATGTTACTGTAAGGAGCACTGAGTATGTGATACTAGATAGACAGAGGTATAGGCAGGAAGATTGGTCTTGTGGCTAAGACAGTAGAATGGGACTCAGGAGACCTGGGGTTCTAACTGAGGTTTAATCTGAGTGATGTTAAGCAAGTCATGTAATCTCTCAGTGCCTCAGTTTCTCATGTATAAAATGGTGCAAATAAGACATCTTTTCTTCCAACTTTTGTTTTGTCTATTTACATTGTAAGCTATTTGAATGTTTCTAACTATGTGTTTGTATGACACCTAGCACAACAGGGTCTGGATCTTGCTTGGGACTTTTAAGTGCTATTGTAAAATATAAATAACTGGATAAGCTAGATAGCAGAGCTGGTCAAAAACTCATGCCGCTTTTCTTGAAATTCGGAGAAAAACTTGACCACTGTACAACACCAAACTGCTGGTGACTCATGAAGCAGAAAAACTATACAGGCTGTTTGTTCTGCCATTAGTCCTCAAATGCTTTTAAACAGCAGCAGCCCATTTTCAAAAGATTTCTAATCCCCTACTTTCAAAAAGTGGAAAGAAAAAGACAATGTTTTCAATGTCAAATGATGCTTCTAATTCATGGCATTAAGCTCTTCTTTTCTGGGGGATTATCTGACATTCTATTAGTGCTGCCAAGATGAATAATGCCAGATAAGGGCCCTCATCTCACGATACAGAGCTCAGCATTGCACCCTAGGAAAACATGACGCATCTTGCAGGGAAGAATCTCCCACTTTACTGCCTGGTTTGGAACTGGCTAGCCGTTGAGAATCCCCTCAGGCAGGTTCTCTCATCCTTTGTTGGGAGCAAGTTTTGACAACAGCAATGCTAATTGATTAAATGTTCTAATCAGAGATTACAGCTAAAAGAGAGATAACATTTTTATTTCATTGCATCCCTGAGAACCATTAGCCTCTAAGTATCACTTTTAAGATAGTCGGATAGAGTTCCACAACCAGTAGACTTTCATTTTGTACTGCATCCCTGAGGTCAGGTATTTAAAAAGCTCACTCACCATTTACAACACATCTTTCTCTCTCCTTTTTTTTTTTTATCCTAGATAATAAATTCAGCTACATTAAAATTCTTTGAAACTCTTCTTGTTCTCCCCATGTTTTTGTTATTCTAGTTACTTTAAAGCCGGATGGCATTAGTGGCTGGTGTTCAACACAGTAAAGTAGTAAACCATCTGAATGGGGTAAATTATATAGGGGGAGCTAGGGCTAAAACTGTGATGGTAGAGGGCATATAGGATTTTGAGATGTATTCAGCTTTGGTCTTACTCAGCTTCCACTGAAATCATTGGGAATTTTTCCCAATGACTTCAATAGGAAAAGAGTGAGGTCACTGCTGAGCATTTTTGGAAATCCCGTCCATAAGCTGTTTGGGGGCAGGGACAGTGCCTTAGTTTATGTTTGTAAAGTACCTTGCACATGGTGGGTGTTACCAGAACTAAATAATGCTTCTACTAATATACTATGCTCTCATTTTTCAGTGCTACACATTGGAAAAAGGAACGGGAAATTAGGAAATGTAGACAGAACGTTGAAGTCACCATCACTTACCCTTCCTCACTTCAAATGTTGCTTTTCTTAGAACTGTCTTATTTATATCTGTTTCGTGTATAAATATTATCCCATTCTTAGAGTGAATTAAGTCAGCACCATGGTCTAGTTGACTGATCAGTGTTCTAGGATCCAGGAAGTCCTGTCTTCTAAATCCAGCTCAGAGATTGGCTCACTGTACAACCGTGGACTTGTCACGTCCAACTATCTGAGCCTATCTTCCCATCTGTATAATAGAGCTAATAAGACCACAACTGGGCACAAGGTTTTGAAAATGTGATGACTATTTTTGCCAAAAGCATTTGCTGGATTTGGGGCAGTTTAGCGTAGTTGACATTTTTCACAAATTCAAAATGTAAATGAAACATTGTTGCAAAAAGTCTTGTAAACAGCTCTAACGCTTACCTTCCTTAGAGAGATGTTCTAAGGATCAGCTAGGTAATATCTGTGTTGTACACTGAGGAAGAAAATGCAGTCTAATTGCTAAGCGTTATTAACTGATTGTCAACATGTGATTGAAACTTTTATATTTATTATTTATTTGAAAAGCCAGGTTAACATCACATGCCTTTTCAAATATCCATAATGCCTCAGCAGTGCTGGAACATTCAATTTCTAGATAAAACTGGTTGCCTCCAAGATGCTTGTGAACCATTTCGCTTTAGATTCCGAGCAAAATCTTTGATCAAAGTGGGAATAAGTAGCATATATAGAGTCTCATTAATATGTACTACTTTTTACTTGCCTTATTTTCAAACAGGGCGAGCAGGGATATATACAGTAGGGATGCTCCTGATCAAAACATTCTTATATAATTTGACTCACCTAGCTAGCTTGCCCTTCACCCAAAAAATGGCACGAACTGGGTGGCTAGAGCAAATCTTATCTGCTTAGCATTTAGCCTTACTAGTGAGAAAACTCCATAGGAACGTAAGACTGAAAGAGAACATTGAAACATAAAGATATGCTTCCGAGTGGGAAGGAATAAAGGAAGATGTTTGAGACTAGATTCTGATCTCAGTTGCGCTTGTCTAAATCTGGAGTAATTGCACAGTTCTCAGTGGAGTTACTCTGAATTTACACTGGTATACTGGTAAATGAGGTCAAGATCTGGTCCAAGATTTCGAGCCCTTTTCTTATGGAACTTCTTCCCACGGAATTATAAATAGCCAATTAACTATTGCATTTCTTCTGTAAAATGTAATGTCTTTGCAAATACACCTCCACTCTGATATAACGCAACCCGCTATAACACGAATTCGGATATAACACGGTAAAGCAGTGCTCCGGGGGGGCGGGGCTGTGCACTCTGGTGGATCAAAGCAAGTTCGATATAACGCAGTTTCACCTATAATGCAGTTAGATTTTTTGGCTCCCAAGGACAGCGTTATATTAGGGTAGAGATGTATTTAGGATATTCTGTGCACCCCACTATTTTTACATAGCTACGGTCAATGTCCTTTAATGGCCTGAAGACCATATGCATGCATTCACCCCCATTGACTTCAGAGGGAGTGAGATGCTTATAAAGACAGCAAGATTGTGATTAAAGTTGTTGTGCATGATTGTTTGATAAAATATTTTCTATAATAGTGTGGTTGAAGCATGTAGAATTTTACAAGCCAGCCCATGTTATGTTAATGAACTCGCATATTGCATGCTATGTAGATGTTTCAGTAATGGCAAACCAAATGAACATGCAGGATTTACTGGAACTTTATTTTACCTTTGTCATCTAATTAGAAATAGTCAGATTTAATAGTCCCAGTTGTTTACCAGTACACTGTCTCTCCATAATAGCCCTCCACAATAGACTCTTTTGGGAGAGTGGGTCTTTCATGTTGTTTGACAGTAACAATTTTTCAGAGCCTGGCACTGAGTGGTTTCACAGAAATTATAAGGGTATGACACAGTAGAGCTTGCAAGAAACTAAAACTTCATTTCCTAGCCCCAGGCACCAGGCTCATAGATGTAGGTTCATATGGATATCACCCATGTCATAGGACAGGGGTCAGTATCTGGTGACTCCAGGGCCTACTGTTATAACAATGCACTTGATATTTTGTCAACATGGGAGCAAAGAGAACAGATAGCTCCAAATGCTTGTTGCTTGTGATCAGCTTAAAAACACCTGATGCATGTTCGGTGCCATCTTATAAAAGTGGACCTCCTGATGGGCCAGAAGCATATTCCTTCCCTCCCTCCCTTTTCCATCCCCTGCCTTGAATTTACATATTTGTTAGTGAGGATGTAAACTATTTTCTCTACACCAACATTCCACACAAAGATGGACTACAAGCTGTCAGGAACAGTATCCCCAATAATGTCATGGCAAACCTGGTGGCTGAGCTTTGTGACTTTGTCCTCATCCACAACTATTTCAGATTTGGGGACGATTTATGCCTTCAAGTCAGCAGCACCACTATGGGTACCCGCATGGCCCCACAGCATGCCAATACTTTTATGGCTGACTTAGAACAACGCTTCCTCAGCTCTCGTCCTCTAGCTCCCCTACTCCACTTTGATGACATCTTCATCATCTGGACCCATGAGAAGGAGGCCTTTGAAGAATTCCACCTGGATTTCAACAATTTCCACCCCACCATCAATCTTAGTCTGGACCAGTCCACACAAGAGAGCCACTTCCTGGGCACTACAGTGCGAATAAGCCATGATCACAAAATCACCACCTACACTGGAAACCTACTGACCGCTATACTTCCCTACATGCCTCCAGCTTTCATCCAGACCCCTTACATGATCCATTGTCTACAGCCAAGCCCTAAGATTCAACCACATTTGCTCCAATCCCTCAGACAACACCTACAGAATCTCTGTTAAGCATTCTTAAAACTACAGTACATACCTGGGGAAGTGAAGAAACAGATTGACAGAGCCAGAAGGCTACCCAGAAGTCACTTACTACAGGACAGGCCCAACAAAGAAAGTAACAGAGTGCCACCAGCCATTACCAACAGCCCCCAACTAAAACCTCTCCAGTGCATCACCAAGGATCTACAACGTATCCTGAAGGACGATTCGCCACTCACACAGACCTTGGGAGACAAGCCCAGTGGTTTCCCTAGGAATTGAAATTGGGGGGGTGTTTGAATTTACAGGGTGGGGGGGTCAGGACCGATGAGATATATAAAAGAGATATGAATAAAGTAAATGTTTTGTTAAGATAATGCAAATTGAACAAAAGGATAATGCAAGTTACACCAAAACATATAACAGATCTAGATTTCTAAAAACATAATTTAAAAAAAATGTATTTAATTTAAATTGACTTTTGAAAAGTAAGCCATCATGGGATAAGAGGGAAGTCCTCTCATGGATCAGTAACTGGTTAAAAGATCAGAAACAAAGGGTAGGAATAAATTATCAGTTTTCAGAATGGAGAGAGATAAATAGTGATATCCCCTAGGATCATTACTGTTCAACATACTCATAAATGATCTGGAAAAATGGATAAACAGTGAGGTGGCAAAATTTGCAGCTAGTACAAAACTATTCAAGATAGTTAAGTCTCAGGCAGACTGTGAAATGTTACAAAGAGATCTCACAAAACTGGGTGACTGGGCAACAAAAGTGGCAGATGAAATTCAATGTTGATAAATGCAAAGTAAAGAACACCGGAAAACAATCTCAACTGTACATACAAAATGAAGGAGTCTGAATTAGCTGTTAAATCTCAAGTAAGAGATCTTGGAGTCGTGGATAGTTCTCCGAAAACATCCACTCAATGTGCAGCGACAGTCAATGATTCCCAACATTCTGTTTGCTTTTTTAAAAAGAACAGGAGTACTTGTGGCACCTTAGAGATTAATACATTTATTTGAGCATAAGCTTTTGTGGGCTCCAGCCCACTTCATCGGATGCAGCCCACAAAAGCTTATGCTCAAATAAATTTGTTAGTCTCTAAGGTGCTACAGGTACTCCTGTTCTTTTTGCAGATACAGACTAACACGGCTGCTACTCTGAAACCTTTGCTTTTTTAAGAAAGGGATAGATAATAAGACAGAAAATATCATATTGCCTCTATATAAATCCATGGTACGTGTACACCTTGAATACTGTGTGCAGATTTGGTCACCCCATCCCAAAAAAGATATTTGGAAATGGAAAAGGTACAGAGATGGGCAACTAAAATAATAAGGGGTATTAAACAGGAGGAGAAATTAAAATGACTGGGAATTTTCAGCTTAGAAAAGAGACGACTAAGGGGGGATATGATAGAGGTCTATAAAATCTTGACTGGTGTGAAGAAAGTGAATAAGGAAATGTTATTTAATCCTTCACATAACACAAGAACTAGCAGTCACCCAATGAAATTAATAGGCAGCAGGTTTTAAACAAACAAAAGGAAGTACTTCTTCACACAACTTAAAGTCAACCCGTGGAACTCTTTGCCAGGGGATGCTGTGAAGACTAAAACTATAACAGGATTAAAAAAAGAACTAGATAAATTCCTGGAGAATAGGTCCATCAGTGGCTATTAGCCAGGATGGGGAGGGATGAAACACCATGCTCTAAGTGTCTCTAGCTTGTTTGCCAGAAGCTGGGAATGGGCAACAGGGGATGGATCACTTGATGGTTACCTGTTCTGTTCATACCCTCTGAAGCACCTGGCCTTGACCACTATCGGAAGACAGGATACTGGGCTATATGGACCATTGGTCTGATCCAGTATGACCATTCTTATGTAAAAATTAATTATAATAATAAAAATGTTTAGTATAGAAACTCCCCCACTCTGTTGCCAATGGCCCTGTGCAGTCACCTTCTGCTGCCACCTGCCACTGTGACCTCTGCGAGTTGGTTTCTTGAGGTTCCAGCTCTCAGTGATTTCAGCTGAGCTTTCAGTGGGAGAACCTTGCTGCTAGTGCAGTCTGGGTGTCTCTTCCACAGGAACACTGTCCCACAGCAGGACTAAGCACTTAGACCTGATTATCAGTGATTTCAGCTGCAGTGGTCACTTAACAGAACAAAAGACTATTTATGGAGCCTAAGCAGCTCTGTCTTTAAACAGTGGAGAGGGACAGGTCCCCACCCTCTCTTTTGATGCCCTTAATCAGCACAAGCTAAGTGCAGTTCTACTTCCCTTTACTCTTACAATAAGAACAATATTTCATTCCCACCCCCATCCCCACCCCCGCATTCAAGTGATTTGTAACCCAACCCCAGGCAAAATCTACCACTTGGGCAACACAGCTCTGTTTGCTGGATCCTTAGGTAGATTAGGTATGAATGTAAATACAACCTGGTCCTGAAGCCTTCCCCCCTCCCAGCTAATCATTAGCTGTCAGGGAGAGCTCATTTAGACTTTGCTTACAAATCATCGTTTGAAATTATTAGGTTGGCCAACATCACTGAAATGAATGCACTGACATTATCATAAAAACCAACAGCTGTATAAGGAAGCTAGTCTATGTTCATACTTTTCAAATCTATTATACTTTCAGCTACACATATTTTATCATACACTGTATATGCTTTTAAAGTGTGTATTAATGTTTCAATTTCAATTTAAATTTCCAAACAGTCACTAAATTGGCATGTTTCAGAGTAGCAGCCCTGTTAGTCTGTATCTGCAAAAAGAACAGGAGTACTTGTGGCACCTTAGACACTAACAAATGTATTTGAACATACGCTTTTGTGGGCCCACTTCATCGGATGCATAGAATGGAACTTATAGTGAGGAGATATATATACACACAGAGAACATGAAAAGGTGGGAGTTGCCCAACTAACTCTAAGAGACTAATTAATTAAGATGTGCTGTTGTCAGCAGGAGGAAAAAAAAACTTTTGTAGTGATAATCCAGATAGCCCACTTAAGACAGTTTGACAAGAAGGTGTGAGGATACTTAACAAGGGGAAATAGATTCAATGTGTGTATTGGCTCAGCCATTCCCAGTCTCTATTTATGCCTAAATTGATTGTATCTAGTTTGCATATTAATTCAAGTTCAGCAGTTTCTAGTTGGAGTCTGTTTTTGAAGCTTTTCTGTTGCAAAATTGCCACCTTTAAATCTGTTACTGAATGGCCAGAGAGGTTGAAGTGTTCTCCTACTCATTTTTGAATGTTATGATTCCTGATGTCAAATTTGTGTCTATTTATTCTTTTGCATAGAGACTGTCCGGTTTGGCCAATGTACATGGCAGAGGGGCATTGCTGGCACATGATGGCATGTATCACATCGGTAGATGTGCAGGTGAATGAGCCCCTGATGGTGTGGCTGATGTGATTAGGTCCTATGATGGTGTCCCTTAGATATGTGGACAGAGTTGGCATTGCGCTTTGTTCCAAGGATAGGTTCCTGGGTCAGTGTTTTTATTTTGTGGTGTATGGTTGCTGGTGAGTATGTGCTTCAGGTTGGGGGGCTGTCTGTAAGCAAGGATCTGGGAGAGTGAAGGATCATCTTTCAGGATAGGTTGTATATCTCTGAGGATGCGCTGGAGAGGTTTTAGTTGGGGGATGAAGGTAATGGCTAATGGCATTCTGTTATTTTCTATGTTGGGCCTGTCGTGTAATACGTGACTTCTGGATACTCTTCTGGCTCTGTCAATCTGTTTTTTCACTTCAATAGGTGAGTATTGTAGTTTTAAGAACGCTTGATAGAGATCTTGTAGGTGTTTGTCTCTGTCTGAGGGATTGGAGCAAATGCTGTTGTATCTTAGAGCTTGGCTGTAGACAATGGATAGTGTAGTGTCTCCTGGATGGAAGCTGGAGGCATGTAGGTAAGTATAGCAGTCAGTAGATTTCCAGTATAGGGTGGTGTTTATGTGACTATCGCTTATTAGCACAGTAGTATCAAGGAAATGGACCGCTTGTGTGGATTGGTCTAGGCTGAGCTTGATGGTGGGATGGAAATTGTTGAAATCATGGTGGAATTCCTCAAGGGCTTCTTTTCCATGGGTTCAGATGATGAAGATGTCATCATTGTAGCGCAAGTAGATTAGGGGTGTTAGGGGATGAGAGCTAAGGAAGCGTTGTTCTCAATCAGCCATAAAAATGTTGGCATACTATGGAGCCATGCGGGTACCCATAGCAGTGTCACTGACTTGAAGGTATATATTGTTCACAAATGTGAAATATTTATGGGTGAGGACAAAGTTGCAAAGTTCAACCACCAGGTTTGGCATGTAACTAGTTCACAAAACTGGGAGTGGGGAAATTCAGGGGGGGTATACACCCCCCTTAGGAGGGGTGTAGGGAAATCACTGGACAGGCCAGTCCTTGCTTACAGACAGCCCCCCAAACCTGAAGCAAATACTCACCAGCAACTACACACCACAGAACAGAAACACTAACCCAGGAACCAATCTCTGCAACAAACCCTGTTGCCAACTCTGTCCACATATCTATTCAAAGAACACAATCATAGGACATAACCACATCAGCCACACCATCAGGGGCTCATTCACCTGCATATCAACCAATGTGATATATGCCATCATGTGCCAGCAATGCCCCTCTGCCATGTATATTGGCCAAACTGGACTGTCTCTACGCAAATCAGACATCAAGAATTGTAATATTCAAAAACCAGTAGGTGACCACTTCAATCTGCCTGGTCACTCAATAACAGACTTAAAAGTGGCCATTCTTGAACAAAAAAAACCTTCAAAACCAGAGTTCAATGAGAAACTGCAGAACTGGAATTAATTTGCAAACTTGACACCATCCAGTTAGGCCTGAATAAAGACTGGGAGTGGCTGGGTCACTACAAAAAATAATTTCCCCTCTGTTGATCCTCACCTCTTCTTGTTAACTGTTGGGAATGGGCCACATCCACCCTAATGGAATTGGTTTTGTTAGCACTGACCCCCAACTCGGCAAGGAAACTCCCATCTTTTCATGTGCTGTATACTTATACCTGTCTACTTTTTTCACCCCATGCATCTGATGAAGTGGGTTTTAGCCCATGAAAGCTTATGCCCAAATAAATTTGTTAGTTGCTAAGGTGCCACAACGACGCCTTGTTGTTTTAACTATTTTTCTTAGCTTTCATTTCCCAGCATAATGTGTTCAGGATCACAGTCCAGGGTCTATTCTGAGGAGGCACAGCATGGTATGGCATTGACCTGCCCCAGGGGCAACTGCTGCTGCAGACAAACAGCATTCCCATTAGAGATGTTCTATATTATGAGCACTATCCCCAAATAGGTAGCTAACACTGGCACCATGCTGCTCTGCAGGAGGTTTTCTGTTGACAGACAACAGCCCAGAGGTGGCTTGAGCTATGCCACGTATTTGGTTGATGAAAATTCTTGAGATCTTGTAAGAGTGAAATCCACTGAGAACATGGTTGTGATCAACTTTCTCTTGTGATTTCCCCAGTTTCATTAGATTTGACATTATATGAAACTAAGCTTTGTTGCACACTCTAGCCTCTGACAGTGACACTGAGTTGCAGAGAGGGGATAGTACCCTGAAAAAGAATACACACCGAGAAAAAACAATACCCATTTTTCTTTTCATATTTCCTCTTGACTCTCCAATTCCTCTGTCCTAACAAACTACTGGGATCTGATTCTGTTCTAACTTGAGGCATGATCCAAAGTTCATTGAAGTCAACTGAAATCTTTCCATTGACTTGAGTAGGCTTTTGGATCAGGTCCTTCCACCAGTGTCAATGAGAAGTAACATCACAGAAGTCAATGAGGTTACAGTGGTGTAAAACTGCTGTAAGTGACAGGACTATTTGAGAAGGAAAGATCTCACTCTCAGAAAACAAGCCCTTCTAATGACTTTATAGACCGATTCAACTTTATTTTAAAGTGGAGAGGGGGTAATGTTGGCGACGGTTGTAACTTTGTTTTTTAAAATCAAAACCTAGGCTGTTTGCACTAGGGTCTCCTATTATCCATTTTCCCAAAGTTCAGCAGAATTCAGACGGATGGTTCTGGTTTTGTCCATTATTATTTACAAAGGGAACTGAGAACGTTTTTATGAGTTTTGAGTTTGACACCATGAATAGAATGGTTTTGGTTTCACTGTCCAAGACTAACTGCAATGAATCCTTATACTTTCTGCTTTCCTTATCCTTCTGTTCTTTATCTAGTCAATTACATGACACAGATAAGCAATTTCTAAAAATAGCATGTTTCTCTTAGGCACCCCCTACAAGCAGTTGTCTGTTAGGCAACTTATGGTCAAAACACTGTGCTCAACAGGGGTTTTCCTTCAGTCTTCCTTGGTTTTCTTTCCTGCAAGAAAAATCTTGCATTTTTACCACTTCTGATTAATGTCCTACATAGCCCCACTCAGAGACTTTCATTTTAGTGGCACACAGCTCAGCCTTTTCCTGGGGAAAATGAGGCTAGGCTTCGAAGCTGCCTTCATACCATTTGTACAGCATATTTTCCAGGGTGAGCTAAGGTCAAATCTCCGTAACGTTATTGCACCAGTTTTGTCATCTCACATTTCATAAATCCTTGAAAATAAGCCCCTGAAAAGCAGGGATAAAGGGACATTGGGGAATGGAATAAAATCACAACCCAAACATGAACTCTAGTAATGGTTGGGAGTTAGGTTACCAGATCTTCAGTCTATTTAGAATGGCTTAGAGTTTGATCGGAACTGTTTGCTTAGCCCCGTTATGCATACAAGGTTTGAACTCGTGGCCCCCTCCCTCATAAATAAACCGATGTCCGGGCTATAGTTAGATGCCCATCTTTCCTTGAAATGACACCTACAACTCACATCCAAAAAAATCTCTGGGGTGAGGGGGTGATGGAACATAAATCTATGAAAATAGTTTACTAATACTACATTAAAAGCTCATGCCTGTGAAAGTCAACAGGGTGGATTAGGCAGCCTGCGTGTACAGTTGGGAGTTTTTTCCCCTCATTCTTTTTCTTTTTTAATTAGAACCAGATTTAGAACTGGGACTTTTCTGAATAATCAGCCCCAATAGACCTTTAATCTTGGTTACCTCTCGGAGAACGGAATGGGAAATCAGTATCTGTTAAGCAACGCAGAAACAGTTGAATGAGAGAAGGAATGATGATAGGGGACATGCCACTGCATCAGCCTTTTAGGAGAACTTATTATTCATTACTTCTGGTAGTGCCATCAGTGTGCTAGGCCCTTTCCAAACACAGAAGGCACAATCCTTGCCCTTAAGAGCGTATGATTCAATTAGATAAATATCCAGACAGAGGCTGAAGGAAAGGGACCAAGAAATGTAGCTATGTAGAACGCTGGTTGAAATAGTTTTCATCAAAAATTTTGATGAAAAACAGCTTTTAGTCAAAAATAGAAGTTTTGACGGAAAAATTAAGATTTCCCAGGTTTTTTGAAAAATAAAACAAAACCGAAACTCAATACCTGGAAAAATTTCAGCTAGTTCAATATACACTATTCAGCTCACTACTGTCCACTCAAATGGGTACTCGCCTTCAGACCGACCTTTTGCTTTTTGTTTTGTTTTTTTATGTGAAATTCACCCCTATGCAGAGAGCCAGCATGAAGCCTGTGCACCACATAACTCTCTCTTTGTTTCAGTGCTTTACCATAAGTTAAGTTGTATGTTTGCCACAGCCATGATTTCCATCACAAAAACAATGAGTTTTGGGGAGGAGGTTGGTTGTTTTGTTTCCATTCACAACGCATGGTCTTTGTAACCCTGACCTATTTCCTACTACAGTCTATGAATTTTTACCAATCTATCTCTAAATATTTTCATTATAGCAGAGTATGGGAGGTGTCCTATGTTTTTAAAATGTCTTTAAAGAATTTAAATTGTAGACTAGGGATCGGTAACTTTTGGCAAGCGGCCCATCAGGGAAATTCGCTGGCAGGCTGGGACGGTTTGTTTACCTGCAGCGTCCACAGGTTCAGGCGATCACAACTCCCACTGGCCGCGGTTCACCGTTCCAGGCCAATGAGGGCTGTGGGAAGCGGAGTGGGCTGAGGGATGTGCTGGCCGTCGCTTCTCACAACCCCCATTGGCCTGGAACAGCGAACCGCGGCCAGTGGGAGCTGCAATCGCCCAAACCTGCTGACACTGCAGGTAAACAAACCATCCCGGCCCACCAGCGGATTTCCCTGACGGACCACGTGCCAAAGGTTGCTGATCCCTGTTGTAGACTAAAAGATATTTTGCTCACAATAATGTGAACTTGTGACTTTGTTACTATTTATATACCTATAAATTGTGCATTGACAAAGCCATGAATTTTCTCATCTTTTGCCATGAGAAACAACCAGCCTTAATCATAATTAATATTTATCTTCATTGTGTTGTCTATAGCCATCCTCATACTGTAGTTATTTTCTGTCCCTCATGGCATTCTTTTGCTCCTACGTATACTAAATGTATGGCCTAACCATGACCAATATCTCTTTTGTATTTCTGCAGGCAGCTATCATTTAAAATCATGGGGCTAGATCCTCAGCTGATGGAATTCACTATGGCTCCATAGATGCCAATTTATGACAACTGATTATCAGACTTTATTGTTGATATCTTCACATTTTAAATATTCCAATTTTAAATCAGAACTGCCACAGAAATAAGCTGATGATGAGCTGACACAGAAATCCTCCAAAGTGAAAGCTTCAGGCTTGTTGCCATGGACACTGGAAGTCCAATGAGGCACACATTAGCACCAGGACTGGCAATTAAATAAAGCTGTTTTTGGACCCAACTTCAATCATTTCCACTTGGAATGCCCCCAAAGCCAATATAGCAAATAAGTTAACATGATTAGCTTGAAACAATCCAAGAAATTGGTTTGTTTATACATCTTGGCACAGCTTTTGACAAGTGTATAAGTTTAATCAAAATAAATTTACTTTAGTGAATGAGTGTGAAGTGCTCAACTTACTTAGCACTGAACTAGCATCTGACTGTAGTCAGGAAAAAAAAGCTTCACTCCTGTGAAATAACTTGTGTTGGTAAGTGGTGAGTAGTCAGAGAAGGAAAAGAGTGCAACAGGACAGTTTTCCACTTTCCTATTAGGTGCTTCTTAAATATTTCTGTGGAATATTGCATTAAATTGGATTTTTAATGTAAAATAAAGAACAATGCATTTTGCTCAATTTCCCTATATGAAATATTCATCCTTCACTTGTCCACTCAGCATCTGTTGACCTGATAACTGTCCACTAAAACAGCATGAGTCAGTTGACTGTATAGAACTGAGCCTTTCTGGAAATGTGATCATTACTAGAAGCTGGTACTACTGATATCATAGGATAGGTTATGCTATATTGCATCCAGCATGGTTACTACTTTACACTAATGATACATCTTATCCATAGATCTCAAACCATTTTACAAAGCTCAATAAATATTATCTCCATTTCACAGATGAGGTAGTTGAGGTACTGAGAGGAGAAGTGGTTTTCTCAAGGTTACACAATGACTTGATGGCCTAATCAAAAACAGATATCTGCTTTCTTGACTCCAGTCCTGTGATCAGCCCATTAGACCATAGGGTTGACCCCTTTTTTAGAGATGAAACAGTGAAACAGACACCCTTTACTACACACACCTCAAATATTTATCTTCTACTAGAACTAAAAGCTCTTTTGGGGGAGGGAAGGGTGCAAAATACTTTGGTTGACTGTGTTTATCATCATTCATTTTTGCTACATTCCTTTGCTCTGAAAACAAAAGAACACCTGAAATACTATGGGGAAAGACTCTATGCATAGTATTTCTGATCTGACCAGAAGCAGAACTTATCAGCAATTTCATGTAGAAAGCTGTTTTTGAGAGATTTCCAGCTCGGTCTTGAAGATCAAAGAGGTCTGGATGAACTTCCAAATGTATGGTAGTTTCTCTTCACTGAATGTGAATGCTCAACCTTTTGAAGCTTTTCCATCACTGAGAAGCTTTAAAATGAATGAGCAAGGGCTTCCTATCCAATTTTGAAATAATGCAGCAGATGAAGGCCTTTATTGGTGCTGGACTGAGAGGTGTTCAGTTAGCACATATAGCATTTTAACTTTCTTCAGTAGGCCAGCGTTAATTTATATTTGCAGCTAGTGTTAAGGTTGTGTCAGATATCAAGAGGTTTAGAATTTCTTTCTAGAATATTTGCTCCAGACTAAAATTTGACAGTATCTAGACAAAAAATTTTATTCTATGAAATCTGACAGGGGATGAGATTGTTGCTATTTTTTTTTAATCTTTAGAGCTGTGTCTCAGTAATGAAGTTTGGTTCTGGAACTAGATCTAACTACAAACTTTCCTTGAAGTTCAGGGGCATTGGAGATGGCATTTCTGTTTGGCCCATTGTAGCACTAAGCCAAGGTCACAAAGTTCAGAACTGGCTCAAGATCTTTACTAGAACAGCCTCCAAATTCAGAGGTGAGGGAGGCATTTTGGATTAAGTTTTCTGATTTGCACCCATACCTAGTTGTCTTTCAGACTGGCATTTCCTCACTTTGATGTGTAGTGTGTTGTAGAGCACACAGTCTGACAGCCTGGCTTGCATGCCCTCCAGATGTCAATAAGAGTTCTGCATGCAGACAACTTGCAGGATTGGATCTTGAGAAACTAAATGGGAATATTCTCACTCTGTCTCTCTTTGTCTTTCAAATATCCCTTTAGTGTGTCAATGCTGTTGATTGTTATTGCAGATGAAAATATCTGACTAATGGATCATCATCATTCTACAACATGCTGCTTTTGATCATTGAGCCTTAGAGGGTTTCAACAAGCAATTAGGAGATGGATGCAAAGGTAATTTGCATATTTGTTAGCTTGTTGTTTTATCTCATGCTCTTCTATAATCATCGAGCTAACTCCCTTTTACTGTAGGTGGGAGGAGCCTGAGAATTTCCACCCCATCTCTCTGAATTTTGCCTGATTCATTTAGGTAGACATTCCAAGCTTTTCCAGTACAGAGTGTGCACTCTGAATAGAACTGCAGAGGGTTCTCCTGAATTGTCATGCTCCTACGTGTCCTCTCCCCAGTGAAAACCATCATCACCAACAATTACCATGTCTTTGCAAACAAACCAAAGAGAGACATGATGTAAAAATTAAATTACTTAAAACATTTTTTTGGGAGATAACACTGGGCTTTATATAAACTCATAGACAATCCTATGAGGCACTCAAGGCAGATTATAGGTTTGGGCAAAGCTAGAAAATTGCTACGATTATATTGTTATTATTAACACCTTGTAATTAGCCCTAACGAATCCTGAAGTTCTCTCTCCTGATTTCCCTTTAATGAAGGAAAATTGCTGTCTTTGCAAGTTGGATGGCGCCCATTCTGATTATCCTTAAGTATATAGGACTATTATTTTGAAAATGTTTGTTGTCATGTTAATATTAACACTGAATACAAGGTGAGAGGAGAGAGAGGAGTGCTCTTGTTTTTTCTAGCGCTCACTTAAGTTATGATCATCATTTTAAAGATCAAGAATGGAAGCCTTGTTAAGGTGTCACAACCACAAGCTAATGAATTCAGTTGGATGCTGTGGCAAGAATTGGCAACTGCCTTACCTGCTGATTGCATTGCCTGATGGAGTAATTGTTGGCTGGAGATGGTTTTATTATTGCTTTGAGACTCACCCTCTCTGAATGAGATCATGCACGAGTTAGCACCCTAAATATAATAAAAAATAATAATTTTATTTGCATGTCCCAGAGCCTTTCCTGATGCATTTGCTGCTTTTACAGGCAACATCTTTCCAGTGAAATCATGCCAACATTAATAAAACATCCCTTCCATACATCTCCACTCCTTCCCTCCCACATACTGTATATTTTCATTACCGTCTCTGGGAAAAACTGACATTAAAGAAAATTCTGATCTTATCTGTAATTAATTTGTATTTTGATAATATAGAAGAAGAATTTTTACATGTAATGACTTACCTGTTCATTATTTTTCTCTTTTGAACTTCTGTGACCGCTTAACAATTCATGCTGGTGCAGAACTTATTATGACATTTTCTCCACCCACCATCCAGGGAGATTGAAGGTGTTGCCTCTCATACTTAGACAAATTGCTCCAAATAATGACTTTGTGCAAAATTAGTCATACATAATTGAGAAATTCTATAGATGAATAGGAAAGTAACTCTAGATGAAGTTATTTTAATGTTTAAGTTTATAAAGGATTTGCCATGCTGGTGGAGACCATTAGTCTACCTATAACAATAACAGTAACCTGCCTCTTGCAGGATGAAGACCTGATCCAACTCCCATGGAAATCAATTAGAGCCTTTCCAGTTCTCTGGCCTGTGTTACATTGGAGGTCAGACTAGATGGTCTCTTCTGGCCTTGGAATCTATGAATCAACTCCATTAGCAATGGGAAGGTCCTTGGGAAACTAATGTCTGAGTCTGCAAATGAAGAGTTACTGACCCCCAAACATGAAAATCCTAAGTCAAGCCCTAGGAAATCATCAGATTGGCTTAAAAACATTAGATTTAATAATAATAATTAATAATACATTTTGGGTTCATTTTAGTTGCCTACTGGTTTCTGGGCCTTTAGGTTACACTCAGATCATGCTTTAAAGCCTTGCTTCCCATGCATAAGGATAAGAAACTTTTTATTGCAAGTGAAAGCAGAGTTTCCAATGTAGCCACTTGATTTCAGAAGATGAGGCTTTAAGAAAAACACCGAATACTGTGAGCCCCATGACAGAATCACAAGAGTTGGCAACACTGAAAACAAGTGTAAGTGATATGAGATTCAGGCCCCAAATCGCCCATAAGGAGCTTGGCCAAACTTTCTATCATACATACAAAAAGAAATAGACCTTCTTGTGTCCCACAAAGTAATCCACCAGCCCCCTGAAAGCACTATCTTTATTATTGCCTCAGCTTACATAGTTATATGTTATTAGTGACCATAAAATTATTCAATCTTTTTTCATAGCAAGATTACAGGAAGAAGCAGGAAAATGAAATTGAAGTGCCAGCTAGAACATTTACAGATTTTTTTTATAGAAAAATATGGAAAGAATAAGGCTAGAGACAGACTTGGGTTGCAAAGTTCAGAGGGAGAGGGGTTCTAGATCTGGGATTTTGGTTCAGCCCAAAGACAGAGGCAAGCTGTACAGTCCAATCTTTGTATGTGTTCAGATTTGGAAATTTGATTCAGGTCCACTTCCAAATAAGACATACCATAAAACAATCCATCTTTAGCATTTCTGAAAGGATAATCATAATACAAAAAGAATCCAAACAGAGCAACACATTTAAATAGAGATATATCCTTTACAAAGATGGGGACAGCGACTCATTCAAAATTGAAAGTGGTTATGTGCACTGTCAACTGAATGCAAGCTGCCTCTTCCTGTCATGTCCTCAATGGTCATGTTGTGTTTCTTTGCATAGTTATAGAAGCTGTGTTCTATCAAATGAAATGATTAGTGAGTGATTGATATGCCCTTATCGAATGCTCACTGAAGTCAACAAGAGTCTTTCTATTGCCTTCAGTGGGCACTGGGCCAGGCCCATGGTTTGTAAAGCATTTTGGGATTCTTGGGTATGAAAAGTTGGAGAGGCATTTTATTTAAGTAATTACAATTATTTATTGTGATTTAGAAAATTAACCAAGTTGCCCGCCTGTGACTCATGGTGCTTTTGGCATGACTTAAAACAACAATACAACTCAGACAAAACTAGAGTCCATCCCCCTGCAAAGCTCCAGGCAGGACTATCCCCACCAATCCTTCTTCTGCCAAACAAGCCCTCCACTATGCCCTAGCCTATCTGCAGGTTGTTGTCATTGTTATATGTATTAGAATGGTTTCACGCTCTGTAGACATAAAATGAAAATATTCAGCATAAATCAAAATGGAGTAAAATAGGGGTCAGTAAAACTTGCAACTCTTAGGCCCCAGTGACTCCTGTTAACAGAGGAGAGAAACTTATGCAAGCTCATGTTTCCAGCATAAGTTTATGGCACTCTGTTACTACATGTAAACTGTTGCACGAAGGTGGGGAGGAGCCTTGCTAGGACATTCGCACATCTGATTTTTTCCTTGCTGACAATGGGCCGTATTACCCCTCATGCAGAATAGACAGGAGGAGAAGAGAGGAAATTCTAGGTCTTCATGTGGAAAGGAAAGGTAACAATGATACAGTAGGATTTTCTCACTGTATTGGCACCTCTAAACCCTCTGTGGCTGCTATACAGGAGATCTGATTCACCCAGGTGAGGATATATGTGGCCAAGAGAGACAAGGTGTCAGGGAACAGCCCTTCTATAAGACATATTCTCCTCTGAGAACACCAGAGCTTATAATGTAATTTGTATAACAAATTCTGCTTCTTGAGCAGAATTAACCGCCCGCCCACAGTTTTAATAGGCTGTGGCACAGCAACAATTCATACGGTACTACCATTACTGTGGGAAGGGTGGTTTCAGGAACAGCCTGGCTCCAGTGGGCACTGGTAGAGGTCTCAGAATTCTGTGGGGATTTCATTGGCATTTCCCATGGATCACGGGTTTCCACAAAATTTGTAAATTACACTCTACTTTCTTTGTACTGCTACCAGCCCAACAGTCCCTTGGCATGGCAGCTGGTTGGCTGGCTAAAAATAGCACATTTCTAAAGAGCAGAGAGGGGAACATCTGACCAAGAATAGTTGCACCAGAACTTAAATAGTCATCAGACTCTGGAAAGTTCTCTTTTATTCCATGGGAATGAGACAGCATGAACAGCAGCAGTGCAAGCTTTCCCCACACCTCCTAGTCAATATGCATCAGCCATGATCTGGAGGACTCACTCACATGTGTGAAAGTCTATAAGACAAATTAATTCTTTGGCCTCTTTTCTGAGACTGGCAACTAGATTGTCATATGCCAGTTCTGGTATTACCAGTTTTTCTCAAATGTGGACAACTATAAGCCTAGACGGAGATAACGAAAGCCCTACCACTTTGTGGCCCATAGACATTTTATTTGTTTGTGAAATCCCAATTATTTTTTAAATTACAAATGCTAAACTACATAGCATAACGAATTTTTCTGTTTCACGGTACGTTATTCATTTCTGATATTTACTTGGTTCAAAACAAGTTACAGACCATCCAGTTGTTGATTACGCAGAATGACAGAACAGTAGCTTCAGTGTCATGATTAAGTGAAACCAAACAAGCTGAGACTGCATATTCCAAAGAGCTCAGTGATTTAAGATCCTGCAGCAATTTGCTTCTGAGTCTCCTCTTACAGCTATGTGAGTCAGCTACACAGATCAAGAAGAGGAACCCCCGCCCCCTGCCCCACAAACGTCTATAAAAGTTTGCAACAATTATTTTGTGATGACTAAAGGCTACCACAGATACTGTAATCCTAATGCATCCCTGGGTGCATAGCAAAAAGTGACCTTCAATCATGTGGGGAGTATTATACTATGATAGTTCTAAGCATACAGCAGAAACTGTGAACAAAGGATTGTTCAGCTTGCTGAGTCTTTTTTCTAATTTATGAATACATTGTCTATTTACACAAGGTGAGGAGGGAAATTTTGTACACTGTATTTGTGCTGCTTGATTCTTCAGTATAACCTTGTTTTCATAGCCTCTGCATCCTTTAATTCATGGCTCAGTTTAGTCCTCTTTTTTTCTGCCTATCTTAATGGCTTGCTATAAGGCAGCGGTTCTCTTTTCATACCATGACCCCATGTTACAACATAAAAAAAACGTTGGGATCCGGCCTTCCATAGTTTGATGATCCTCATTCATCTAGCCATACAGAAAGGGAGGAAGGTCAAGATCCCCATACAGAGATCCTATCCTGTCAGGTGTCCTCCGGTAGTAGAGCTGTCTAGAACTGAACTCAAGGTTCTTCTAAGCAAGATGGCAAACCAGAGGTCCATATGTAATAAACACCATCCTAGGCCTAAACCCAATCGAAAACTGCAGTGAATTGGAGATCTGAAGTTTTATTTATATCTTCTGCAGCCTGATTAGTCTTGAAATTTACATTCCTTAGAATGAAAGCTCTTTCAGGTATGGACTTGGCCTCCATTTCAGTCTCAGAATTACCTACTAGGCTTTTGATGCTTGTTAAATAATAGTAATTTTGAATAATGAATAGGCCATACCCTAAGGTTTTGCATGTTCCTTGCTGAGGCAAAAGTGCAATGGGTGTTTGCCTGTGCAAGAACTGTATGACCACTGAAGCAGGAATACAGCTGATCAAATTATTTAGCAGGGATAATTTACTAGAAAAAAGTTAGCTGGTTTTTTTCTATTTGTGAATTGTGATTTTTACAAATTTGTTAATTTGCCATTGTTTGGTGATTAAGAACATTGGCATTTCCTGTACGCCTTACACTGGATCAGTTCACTCCAGGGGCTGGGATTTTCAAAAGTGACGAAGAGTATGTCTACATTACCCACCAGATCGGTGGGTAGTGTAGATGTACTCTTCGTCACTTTTGAAAATCCCGGATTTGAAAAACCGGATTGGTGGGTAGTGATCAATCTATCAGGGATCGATTTTATCGCATCTAGTGTAGATGCGATAAAATCAATCCCCAATCGCTCTGCCGTCGACTCCAGAACTCCACCGTGGCGAGAGGTGGAAGCAGAATCAATGGGGGAGCGGCAGTGGTCGACTCGCTGCTGTCTTCAAGGCCAGGTAACTCAACCTAAGGTACACCGACTAGCTGAAGTTGCATATCTTAGGTCGACCCCTCCCCCCAGTGTAGACCTAGCCTAAGGGTATGTCTACATCTACAATTTTGCAGCGCTGGTTGTTACAGCTGTATTAGTACAGCTGTATAGGGCCAGCGCTGCAGAGTGGCCACACTTACAGCAACCAGCGCTGCAAGTGGTGTTAGATGTGGCCACACTGCAGCGCTGTTGGGCGGCTTCAAGGGGGGTTTGGGGAACGCGAGAGCAAACCGGGGAAGGAGACCAGCTTCGCCGCGGTTTGCTCTCGCGTTCCCCGAACCCCCCTGCAAACCGCAGGGAAGGAGACCTGCTTGCACGGGGGGTTCGGGGAACGCGAGAGCAAACCGGGGAAGGAGACCTGCTTGATTATCAGAGGCTTCCTCAGGTATGCTGGGATACCTGCTTATTCCACGGAGGTCAAGAAAAGCGCTGGTAAGTGTCTACACTTGATTACCAGCGCTGGATCACCAGCGCTGGATCCTCTACACCCGAGACAAAACGGGAGTACGGCCAGCGCTGCAAACAGGGAGTTGCAGCGCTGGTGATGCCCTGCAGATGTGTACACCTCCTAAGTTGCAGCGCTGTAACCCCCTCACCAGCGCTGCAACTTTGTGATGTAGACAAGCCCTAAGTGACTTGAGAGCCTAAATTGCAGTGACTTTTCACCAGAGAAAGTTTCCTCTTAACCCCCCATTAGTCAGACATTGGCTTATGCCCTGAAGCAAGAAAGTTTATCTTCTCCAACACACTTGTTTATATTCTGAGCATTTATTATTGTAACTGGCTATTCTTATTATTGATATAAACATTTAATTCCTTTTTTAAATCCTTCTAAGCTTCTAGCCTCAATGATCTCTTTGGCAATGCATTCCACTGGCTAACTGCATGTTGCGTGCAAATGTGTTTCTTTTTTATCGGAATAGAATTTGCTATCTTCCAGTTTCACAGAGTGTCTTCTGGTTTTAATTATTTAATGTGTTTAAACAAATGTTAGCTAGTGCTTTGTTCACAAACTGACCACTATGGGCTTTCACTGTTCATGTCATGTGACTGGTCAGATGTGTCAAACAGAACAAGAAGAAACAGGAAATCAAGGGAAACAGATAATCTGCTCAGTCTAGACTCACCTATAGCAGAAAATAAGAATTAACCGGGAGAAAAATAGGAACCCATGGTGCAGAACCTCGGTGGTGCTGAAACAGGGTATTTCACCATTTCTTTTGTGTAAAATAAATATAAATAAACAAACCACTCTAAAATGCTATAGGAGGCCTCTGGACTTTTTCAAAAGGTTTCAGAGGCATCATGAAATCTTAAACACCTCCAGGTTCTTTCCTGTCTGACCATTGAGCAGTTCTATACATGGGTGGAGGGAAAGTCTCTTCCTGAGCCCTGCAATACAGAGTAAATCTTGAAGGATGTGGTCATTACATTTGCAGAGAAGAGTTTGTTTCCTTTAAGAAAAACAAACGCACACACTTTACTTTCTGAGAAAAACAAGGTTAGAGACCAGACATGGGCCAGGAACTCGGATAACGAGAGGATTAGTAGCAAAGGTTAAACTCATGTCAGGCTGAAGATAAAGATGCAAAAGGAATGAGTGACTCCTACAAACTCTATGAGCAATCCATTCTTAAAATGTCTCCTCCTTTTTTAATCTAAGCAATTAAGTTCAATGTTCATTTTAGCTAAAGAACTTTCTCATTTTCCTTCCACAGAGAAAAGGCACAAAGGAGAGGGTGCTCAGAGGCTGACATCTAGAAGTTGACTGAATGACTATTCTTACTTTGACTGTTAAAACAGCCCCTTGAGGACTTCTTTTTGAATTGGGTGTTTTACATTGCTGGACTGAACTAATAGAAAACAATAGATAACACACAAAAGATAACTGACAAATATCTTTCATTCTTCATTTGGTAAAATTTAAGAAAACCAAATAACTAGGTTTGTTTAACTTCTTTTCTTTCTCTCTCTTTTTTTTAGGCATCTTTTCTAAATCACCAAAGAGCTAAACTACAGAACAAGGAAAATAAGAAACAGAAACCATTTCAGTTGAAAATTCAAAGCTACAATTTGAATTATTGGCACACAATTGACCATCTAGGTAAAACAAAAACAAAAAAAACCAACCAAACAACAACAACAACAACAAAAAGCAAGAACTCCAACAACTTTAAAATAAAAAGCACTGAACATGAAATCATTTTCACAATAATCTAGACAAATCAGTGAAATTGTAACATTGTGCTGAAAGTGCCTCTTGGTGTGGAGAGTGAGAGCTGGGGTCCACTTGTTCAGGAAGAAGCATAAAGAGGGGAAAGGAGGTGTTTCTCTTGGGGCCAGGCACATAAAATTTAGTAAAAAGAACAGGAGTACTTGTGGCACCTTAGGGTATGTCTACACTACCTACAGTAGTGATCTCTCTGTCGGGGATCGATGTATCGCATCTTGTCTAGACGCGATACATCGATCCCCGAACGCGCTGTCCATCGATTTCGGAACTCCACCAGGGCAAGAGGCGAAAGTGGAGTCAATGGTGGAGCGGCAGCCATCAATCCTGCGCTGCAAGGATGCAAAGTAAGTCAATCTAAGTCGATCTAAGATACGTCAACTTCAGCTACACTATTCTCGTAGCTGAAGTTGTGTATCTTAGATTGATCCCCACCCCCTAGTGTAGACAAGGCCTAACTAACAAATTTATTTGAGCATAAGCTTTTGTGGGCTACAGCTCACTTCATCAGTAGCCCACAAAAGCTTATGCGCTCAAATAAATGTGTTAGTCTCTAAGGTGTCACAAGTACTCCTGTTCTTTTTGCGGATACAAACCAACACGGCTGCTACTCTCAAGCATAAAATTTAGTGTGAGGCATCAACTCAGTGCAAGCTAAACCTCACATGTACACAAGCCCATATTATTTTACATGTCACATTTATAAACCTTGATCCCAAAGAATTCCTAAAGTGCTTTAAACACTGTCGGCTAAATCATACTCACACCTATACTAGTGCTAATTCAGAATAACTGTAATGTACTGCCTTTTGTGTGTTTGGATGTGTGTGCCTGATGAGCCCTGGCAACTGACCCACAAAGGGGAAAAAGGGGCTTGCTAACTATGGGAGATCTTTAACTCAAGTGGTTAAGGCCTGTACTACTGCAGCTGAAGGGAACAGGGTTCTAGCATTTGCCAGGAGTATGTGTGTCTACTGTTTGCACAAATATTAATTCTTAATGCAATTCTGTTCATTTCACTTGAATTACTCCAGATTTTTTCCACTGTTGCCACATTCTGTAATAGTCTTTGGCCTTCCCACATATCATATGGAGGAATCACACCACCCATTTCTGCAATGCACTCACCTCTGGGGTGTTACATGCCTCCCATTTAACACTGTATAACACTCCAGTAGAGGAAGTGAATAATCTTAGTACTATATATAACTGAAACTTCAAGGGGAATTTAGTCAGAATGTAATTAACCCAGGGCTACTATAATTACTCTTTGGAGAAGCGTCATGTGATTTTTGATGACCACAAGTGGTCAGACCTTGGTTTTATCTCTCATACAAATAACAGCATTTCCATCAGTACAGTGCTTTTAGCATGTCAAGACAATTGATCAACACTGAATTCCTTCCAATGGCAATTCTCACTAGGGGCCTGAATCAAAGTCATAGAATCATAGAATATCAGGGTAGGAAGGGACCTCAGGAGGTCATCTAGTCCAACCCCCTGCTCAAAGCAGGACCAATCCCCACTATAGTTAGTGCCTGGAGTCTTTCATGAGCTTTGGATCAAACCTCAGGTCTTTTGCTTAAGGAAAGGCTATCATGCCCTGTGGCAGAGGCAACAATTTTGATTACAGATGCGCTGGCTTTCATGTACCCATTTTCCAACTCTCCACACTAAAGAGTAATGAATAACTGGGTGAGGAGAAAGGAATGCAACTGTCCTTGGTTTTGCTTGTAGTTAGAGGACATTTTGTAGGTAACATTGCACAGATATCTCCAAGCTGTTGTGTTTTTTAAGAGTGTGATTGCTGAGGAAGTACGTACTCACTTCACCCCATGCCTCTCCTCCTCTTTTGGAGAGGCAGCATGTCAAACAGCAAGATGTGACATTTGCAGTCATGGGGTGTATCACAAGATAAAATATCTGCCTGAGAAATCTGGAAAAAAAAATGTACTGACAACTGCCTCAGGAAAAGAGAGAGCTTGAGAGATTTAAACCATTAAATGAGCCAAGGGAGAGGAAAACATTTGCAGAGCATGTTTTGCTTCCAGAGATCTTGGCTATTTTTGTGAATAACAACTTCACAAGGTACTCTGCCAGACATGCAAAAACTACTTTCACCTTATAAAAAATATCCTATTTACAGACTTGTAATTCTTCATGTGTGTGTTCTACTAAATCAAATGCTTCAGGATTTTTTAATTAATCTTAAAAAAAGAAAAAAATCTATACATGATAGAAGATGAGCGTCATTGCACACCAGACCAACCCTCAACAGAAACACTTCCATAACAACTCAGAACTGGTTCAGATTCTCAGTTCATGTAAATTGATAGCTCAACTGAAATGAATGGATTTGCATAATTTACTATTTACATTAGCTGAAAATCTGGCCTAGTATGTACAGTCAAGCAACTGTGACTAATTATACAAAACCAAATCAACTTCAATGTCAATGTATAATAGGTTCCTTTTGGCTGATTCCCCACTCCAGCCAAGGTCTATCCTGGCATGCTCCACCTGGAACATCACTGATATGGCCACTCCTTCCCCTTATACCGGGGGTTGTGGTGGTAGCTGGCACATGAGCAACCACTGCCAGATCTCTGCCAGCAGAGTTCCCCTTCACATGGGGAATTATCCACTGACCATCTTTAAGGCTACTCTAACATCATTTATGTGGCACAAAGTAGCCTTTGCAGACCAGAAAGAATCTGCTCCTTTGCCTTTAAAACAATCCAAGACTATTAATAAGTGATCATGTATTTTTAAAAGAGAAGGTTCTAGCAATCTGATAGATGTTTTAAAAAAAAACATAAGATTTCAGGCCAAAAGAGTAGGAATTAAATAATCCTACATTACAAATGTAAATATATTATCTAACACCAGTTGAATGTATTTCATGTCTTTTGCTGTTGTTCCAAATAAAAAGTTACCACTTGAAAAACTGTTAGAAAGATCAAGATAAGATTCTTCTGCGGCATAAACAGGATCAGAAATGCAGATTACACTTCCAGCCTGTGGATCAATGGGACAGTACAGACGGAGTCTCTTAAAATACCTCAGCTGCATTAGGACCTGTCAAAAAGATGGGCCAAACAGGCTTCATGATCTTTAAAAAAAAAAAAAATCCAAATCTTTAGGGCCACCTCTTTGGTTGTGTAGTTCAAAGACTAAATTCCAATCCTGCGTGGTGGTAAGTGCCTCAACTCCCGTGAACTCCAGTAAGACACTCAGCACTTCTCAGCATTATGTGCCTAATAAAGCCCACACAATGGGGAAAAAGAGAGACAGAGAGATTGAAAAACTCGGCCACAAAGTTTTTGACTTTTCAAATCTGACTCCTACAATTCTCAGTCCTGGGAAATGCATCACCCTGTCGTAGTACATTGGCACACGCATTTCCCATCCCAGTTGGTATCAGGCTACTCAGAGGCTCATGGAACGGTAATGTTAAAACTTAACTGAATTTTTCAAACCTCAATAAAACCCAAAGGTTTAGCTAAAGGTTTGTGCTGGATCTTATTTCATCCTTGCCCATCCCTAAATGTGGATGAGGATGCAAGTGTGTATTCATTGTTTCCTCTCTCAACCTTCCAAACTAACAAGTAATTTATTTGTTTTCCTCCATTCCATTGGAAAATTTTTAACTGTATTTCATCTAACATGTACAAATATGTAAGTGTCAATTATAGGATTACAGCATTTATTAGCCAGGAAAATTGTTACAGTGCCTTAACGCCTGTAGCAAAAAAAAAAAAAAAAAAGGCATTCTGAAAGCCTCTTTACTATTGATCTTTGACTCCATCTTAAGTGAGTCACAAAGCCAAAATTTCACCTCTGATGTCACTTTGTATTTCTCAGATTTTTTAAAAACGTAATTCTCTCCCCCATCCCCGTTACTTGACACTGACAAGGCACTGGTTATGTTATCAAATATACTGATGGATAAAGAGAGTGATTTTGTTGTCACAGATCACTTGAAAAGTTCAGACTATATTTTCTGTGTAACCTACAAAGGAACAGTGTACACTGGTAGTTTTGTCAAAGTATGCCATACAACAAATCATAGAAACTCAGGGCCGCAAGGAACCTCAAGAGGTCATCTAGTCCAAAAAGCTTCAATCAAGATTATTATGGGGACACTTTAAGGTTTGAAGGCTTTGTTCAGGCGTGGGTAGATTTACAGGCCAAATTCTTATGGAACCTCAAAAATACACATGTGAAACCCAGGTCGTTCTATGCTTCACTGGCAGAGTTCTGACTTGGGACACAAAGGTCTCATGACAGGATTTTCAGAATCCTGACACCAACAAGCTTGGTTTGGAGACCCTACCAGCCTTTTGACAATTGGCAGAGCTGGATGAATAATTTGTGATGCATAATAAATGAATAATTAATTTTGCATTTTTTCTTGTCCATGATTTGTCTGTGAGCAAAGCACTATTTTCTCAAATTTGTTAGTCAGAATTATTGGACATTTTTGGTTTGTAGATTGTTCATCAGCAGTTTATTGCAAATATTTGATATTTGGTTAGTTTTCATTGGATACAGTCACATGGTATGCTTATGCTAAGGGAATGTATGATCCTAATTCCTGTAATCAGGCTTCCGGTACAAATACTTGTGATTATAAAGTCAAAGGGGCCAGATTGTTCCCTACACCCAGTATTCACTGGTCAGAACCAGAAGTGGGGCGGGAACATAGAGGACCCAGTTGCAACTTGCTGAGTCTGCTCCTGGTTCTTTGCCAGATCCAGACTCAGACCCAGCATAGTTTTAGAGCCACTGAAGTGGCCAGTATGCTAGCCAAAAATAGACAGAGCATGTTAATATTTGTTTCAGCCATTTCACCTTGCATTCCAATCCTGACACACCTTTACATGGGGAGCTGAAGTGATAGTGGAGCAGAAATCCACAGCCGGAGATATCTGGCTGCTTTCCAGCCCCTTTGAACTACCAAAGTAGCACAAAGGGCTTGGATCACAGCTAAGAATTTGGCCCAGTCTTTGCTTTCCATGAATATCCTTTAATAGTCACTTACAATGGCTATTTCCATGAATCTTTCTACCAAATAAACTTGTATTTTAGCATAGTCACAGGAAGCTAATATAAAAACCAAACACAAACTCTTTGAACAGAGTCAAAGGAAATTCTTTTCTTAAAAAAGTGAACAAACACTCAGAAATAATTTCTTGGTATTTACCCAGCTCTTCAAATTAGTGACCTTTACCATGCACATGTGCAATGTATTAAAAATCTGTCTCCTTGACCAGCTAGACTGTCATGGCGGGTTAGTTTGTGAAGCTATATTTAGGGTGAAAATCTCTGAGGTGCCTTACACCTGAAGCTGCCACTGTCCTGCTCCATCTGGGTAGGGATCTTCCGTTTCAGTCTCTGTCCCTGAGGCAGTTTCTGAGGGTGGGAGCTGTCAGACATCTCTATGTAGTTTATGGCTGTGGCAATGTGCAGCCATTGTACCACAGATGAAAACTCAGAAGATACCTGGATTAAAACCATGGAAAACTCCTACTGTAATATTGCATGCTTTGTGAATTGTAATGTGTCCAATAGGCCCTTATAGAAATACTACAGTATTCCTCACTATTGTCCCCAGTTCCCTCTTGTCAGCTGAGAAATACTGCCACATGGTTGGGGTTTTTTTTGTTTATTTTTTTGTAAAGAACATTTCTGGACCAAATTCTGCCCTCATGCAGCTCCCATTGAAGCAGCTAGCCCTTCTAGAAGTTTACTAGCTTAAGGGGAGCTGGGTGGCTATGCACTGTCACAGCTAAAATTAGTAAAATTTTTACATAAGGCTAGTTGAGTTCTTCCTATTTTTTGGACAGGTGATTGCCCCTCAATGCATAAAGATGAAGACCCATAGGCTATTGCCATTCCCTTATTAATTTCATTTCAGGGCTCACTAAGGTATTCTGCACTACAAAACATTCCTCATCCATTGAAATGGTCATCAAAACATTTGGATATGTTATTATCCTGACAGCTCAGTTGAGGCGGTTTTTAAACTGACCAGCTGTCTCAGCACCCCCCCCACCATAAATCTCATCATGACCTAGTAGTGCATTTTTCATTTCTTTTGTGTCTATTTGCTGTTTGACACAGGAGCCTGTGCTGTAACTGCTCATTTAATACCAGACAGTGTAATACCCTTGCAGCCTGGCATGATTGTCAGGTTGATTTCATTAGCACGATAAGATGCATAGGCTCCTTTTTATCTCCCGTATTCTCCTTCTCTCTCTCCCTTTCTCTGTAATTTGGGTCTTTAAAGTCCCTGCTGTCTCCTGATCTACAGATAATTGTTTACTGTAATACTAGCCAGGAAAAGAGCTGATAAACTCCAGATGTATCCAGGTCTTCAAATTCACTTTCCTTGCTCTATGCCCATGGCTATGGACCTCAGATAACACTTTGCTGCTGTCTGGAGTCCCCTAAACCTGCTAATAAAAAGGGGTATTTAAGATGGACAGTGATTGTACGTTATAAGATCTGGGTGGGTTTGGGGGTTTTATTTTTTATTTTGCTCTTTTTACAAGCTTCTTACTTTCCCCTGTTCTTTTCTTGTTCCCCGGCTGTATTTCACCCTGCACTGTATTCTTTGAAGTCCTAATCATGCTTTCCAGTGACAGGAGCCAGGACGCTACATGTTAACCCCCATAGATCAAGGAGATGGGACTTTTTTTTTTAAAGAGTATTAACACAATTAGCTTTTTCTGCCTCGCACAAGGTTGTTCCACTGAGATCCTTCCCATCCTCTGAAACTGAACTTACAGATGGACCAACTGCAATGGATAAAATAAGAACTTAACTGAGTCTTCACCTAAAACTTCTTCTCAATATGAAGCAAGATTTTTCACAGGCTCAATAATAGTCATCTTGTTTATTTTTATATTGCTCAACCTTGTACAACTCTGAGCATCTCACCTCCACCCAGAACTGGAAGGGCAAGTGCCATAACAACACAGAGGCAGATTGATCCTCTTGATATTTCTAATGTCATCCTAAATACCGGAAATATCATAAAACATCCTGCCTACGCTACTACTGTGAACCAAGTGTGTAACCAGTTCATGACATGATTGGCTATAAATATGATTTGTGCCCACGCACAACATGGTTAATATTTGGTTAGTAATTATGGCTGCCTGGGCTGGCCCATGGCAATTTTCCTGTAGCTGGTTTGGCACAGTGCGTTTTGTCATATATTCAGGACCACCTCCCCACGTAACCAGCTTGGCTGGTTCTCTGCCCTTCAAAATTTGTGGTTGGACACCCACCCAAGGATACTTTGTTTCACATGGTTTTGGTTCCAGTGTAAGTGCACACTTTAAGCACACTAGAATCTGCCAAGGCAATGTAGGATAGCTGGCTAGATTCTCCCTGAATGCACTAATACAAACACAGGCAATGTCACTGGATCCACAGACATGGCTAACACATGGTTGTATTGCGAAAAAAGCTACTGTGTGGCTATACATTACCCACATATTTTTATAACTGTCAAATGAGAGAAACTAGTTTTAAATATATGGTTGGGCTTGTAGTGTAGACAGGACCTAAGCCTTTCCTCCCTGTGATTTCCAGTCCAATTTTGCAAAATCAACATCTCTGAGGTAGAGATGGGTATGGATCTGAACAGTCTAGCGCTTTGGAAGGGAGTCAAAATTTGAACCTAGATCCAAATTTTGCAAGTGGACCTTATATTTATAAATATAGTTAAATGGGCCAAACCAAACTCTTGGATTTAAACTCCCTCTCTAGCCTGAATTTTTAGAATTATGCAAAATCAGTATCCAGCTCATAAGGAAGCATCACTTCACATCGTGAATCCCTTGACTCTCTTTCCCACAATAGCAAGGTTGGCAGACAATAGCAGCATGGATACTGATTGCGCCCTTCTGTCATGCAAGGGGGAAGGGGACCATCAGAGAGCATGGAATGGGAGTTCACTCTCCTAGCTGATCTGTTTTTCCATTCTAGGTGTACTTGGCACTACTTCAGCATGGGGGGAGGAAGGGGGATGGGACTGGATGAGGTCCCTTCCAGTTCTACATTTCTATAATTTTGTAAGTCCACATCCCCAGTGCTCCCATCTACTGGGAGTACAATTCTCAGACTCCGTATCCCCACTATATAGCCCCTATAGCCACAGAGTTTTTGCATTAAATTTTTCCTCCTCCACTCACTTTTGCTTGGGAGGCTGCATATGAGCCTTTCTATTTACTGCCTAGCAAGACAGGCACCACCCTTCAAGCTCTGGTTTCTTCTGCCCCGGCTCACAAAGGTGGGTTCACTGAATTGTCATAATGCGTTCCCCATGGGAGTACCCTACTTCGCCCTGTGAGGCTTTTCCGCCAAAGTGGTTGCTTTGCTGGAGCAGTAATGCACTGTATAGCTTCCAGAGACAAGTATTCACACACCACAGTTCCAACACACAGTGAATTTGATAGACTTTATTCCTGATTCCAGCAACTAGTAGGTGAGCGATTGGGGCAGTGCCCACACAACCCACCACAAGGCAAAGCTACTACAACTCCAAATATTAAACCTTAGTAATGACACACATTTATCTTGGTATTGCTGCCACTTTCCTCTCTGCCAAGGAATTGAATAGTCAAGCATTTGTGTAATCCTTCCTTCAGAATAATGCTGTAGCTTTTCCCTTGTAATCACTGATAACTGGGATTTGCTTTCTGACAACAGCATATAACAGGGACATGGTGGAGTGAGTGGGTGAGGGATATGGGAATGAAACAGAAAGGAGTCCCTGAAACCCAGCTTCCCCTGCCTGCATTGCTTCCAATACCATCTTTGAAGATAACCCCCACCCACAATGCACGAGAAGCGTTCACTCCCCTCCCCCCTTCATGTAAACATAATTTATCTTGCTCCATGGCCAGCATAACTAGTAAGAGCAGGTACTCACAAAGTGTAAATTAGCCAGTGACAATAAATTGTCAAATTGCCTCCGAGGCAGAAACAAATGAATAGTTTAGTTTATTAATCACATGCCACCTTCACCTTTGATGTCTTGATGTTCCAGTTTTGGTGCTCCATTAAGCAACACTGAGCGACTGCTGCTGCAGCCACCACTAAACCAGAAATTTTGTTGGCAGCACATTTCAGGACTTCAAAGGCAGTAAATTACCCTGAGATTGTTTCATTAAAGCGCCCTGCCCAGTGTGAAAAGCAATAACAGGAGAATCAAGATCAAAGAGTATCCATCTTTCTAGATTTGTTACATAGAAAATTACATGCTGAGGGTGTCTTTTTCACAAATCATGTCACCTCCCATTCCAGTAAGAATGGTTCTAATTAGACCAGAAGCCTCCCTGGCTGCCCAGAGAGTTATGATTGTCATTAATACGGCATGCAAGCTTTTCCTCTCCCCCACCCCTTGTTCTGTAAAGCTAGCAATGCTTGTGATGTGCCTCTGGAGCCTAATTAGAAACAATTACACTGATTAACTGGTTACAGGCAGTTCTCCACAGAGTCTCAAGAGGAACTTTGTCTGAGATATTTATTTATTTATTTTGCTTATTCTTCCACTTTTCCCCCAAGCTGTCTGACTTGACAAAATCCTACCCGTTTTCTTCTGCCCAAGGAAAAGCCTAAGCAAACTCCCTTGGAGACAGACTAGGGAGTGCACAGAGAAAGGGCTCCTGGCCAAACTCCTGATACATCTCCTCCTTGCTGTGATGCATCAGGCAGCGGCCAGCAAAGGGGAAATGATCTACAGTCCGATTTCTTTATAATTTACAGTGTCTTTGTCAGGCACTGAAATGTTGGCACCGGCTCCATTCTGAAAGTCTGTGGAATCTGCACTGCACTGGAATATAATTATAACAGTGCAAGCAGTAAAGTAGTAAAGGCAGCCCCATCGCCTGCTGACCTGCCACTGTCCTGGGTAGCTGGTACTTTTTCAAATGGCAATCGGAGCGGTGTGCGATGTAGTGAATGTGGGTAGGCATACACTTCTTCCATGAGGCTTATGTAACTGTATTCTCTCTGTATCCTCTTACTTGATGTGTATATGTATAAAGGAAGATAAACGGAAAGAGAGCGATGAGGTTAATGCCTCAAGATGCCTGCATTATCACATCCTGAGTCACTCCATTATATTATTGCTGTAGCTCTTGTTCTCCCGCATTCCCTTCCCTGCAACTTTTTGTCCACGCCGCATATGTATTTTCTTAATATGTACACTATAACTTCATTAAGCAGCATCTTGTCTTTTATTTGACAGTAATGCACCAGGTACTGCTATAGTTTTATAAGGTAATAGTAAATAATAGTAGTTAGTGGAGCATCTAAGTAAATAATTCTCACATCAACTAAAACATTTAATGTGCTTCAGAGGAAAGTGTAAGAAACCCTGAAGCACTTATGGAATAATCGGCCCAGACAGAAAGTTTCTTCCTAATTCCATATCAGTTAGTGGTTGTATTATGCCCTAAGGCATAAGAGTTTACATCCCTTTCAACCTTTAGTTTGGTTTCCTCTTACCAATGCAACTTGGATGTCTTTGCTATCCAAGTAAATGTCCAATCCTTTTCAGTTCTTGGCCTCAATAATATATTGTGGTAAGGAGTGTTACAGACTAATTGTGGGTTATGAAAAAGGTCTCTCAGTTTATTGGTTTAAAAATGTTGCTTTTCAATTTCATGCCATGGTTCTCTTATTTTTGCATTATGAGAGCTTAAACTGCAGAGTCAGAGCTACCTTCTCTGCAAACATTCATTATTTTAGATACTCTTGTTTAGTCCCCTTTTATTCATCTCTCTAAAGAAAAGAGCTCCAATCATTTTCAATCTCCCTTTATATGTTTCTTCTATATCTTTTTACAGGTAGTGTGGTCAGAACTAAACAATTGTCCAGGGGAACATGTACCACTGAAGATTTTCAGTATTATTTTCTGCCTCCTTCCTTATGCACTCTTAATTTTGTTTGTTTTAGCCAATGCTGCACATTGAGCAGGGATTCTGGTTGAGCTGTGCATATGATACCACGGTCTCTTTCCAAAATTGTTACAGTGAAGTCCTTTGAAGTAAATGGAGTTACACGGGTGTATGTCGGGTACAAGTGAGAGCAGAAACCAGGCCCTATGTCTTTTTATTTCTTTAAATTACAGAAGAACATCCCTGTTGGCAATATGCTATTGGAACATTCCATTGGGACAAAACCACAGAGTCCCTCCTCATCAGCCAATCAGAGTTCTTGATTGTCCAATGTTCTGAGAAAAGCAACTGACAACACCCTTGACAAAATATGGCATGTTGAAATTTAGTTGAATTGGCATTGTTGATTGGCTGGAAGGAAAATCATAAGATCATATTCACTGCTGACTCAAAAGATGCAACTTCATTGACATCATTCTTGAATTTGGCCTATAATTTGTAAACCTCTCAAACACAAGTAGATGTGTGTGAGCTAGTCACAACCAACAATGAAACTATGCAGAACACAAATTTTTTCACATTTCAACATAATCTTAGAATAGAACAAATATTTCACCATGTTTTTCACTGGGAATGGGTCCACTTTTTTAAAGCAAACTTTGGATTCATTGAAAGTGAAAGTTGATGTCAAAATGTGAAGTTTAAAATTGAAATTTCCATATTTCTCATTTAAAAAAGACATTTTGTCAAGTTGCACTGACAAGTGAAATGTGAGGAGTACAAAATGACAGGGAAAGAAATAGCAAATATTTCTTGCAACATGTAGGGGCGCATTTTTCACCTGTTTTGCACAGCTCTAAATACAATTCCATGAATCTCATTCCACGGCCAGGAGATTGAGTGGAATGAGTGGCAGCTTACAATGATTTGTTTGATACTTTTGAAGTCATACTGTGCCTAATTTTATTGTAAAAGGAACATATGTAGCCATTGATCAAAATGTCTTCATCAGTTTGGAATTATGCCAGAGTTCAAGAGGGAGTCCCATTGCTTCTTGTGATGTAAGGTCAGAATAAATTAAACCAGGTCTCCTTATTTCTGACAACTGGTTTTCAATGAGGGTCTTTATGTTAAAATTGGTTTGTTTTTTTCAACCACAGTTAACCACTCATCAAAACTACAAGCTCTATTGCATTGTGGAATATTATCCCCCAGGAAGTAGTAGAAGCCCTACTGCTTGGTACACTGAAAGGTAGACAGAAAAACACTGGGTAACACGTACAGTAGAGAATAAGCCTACTTTTGGTAGGGAGATTAATTAGATCAGAGGTCATACATTTGTAGCCTGCAAACCCTTTTGGCAGTCCTTAAAATAAAATATTTTGAGAACTAAACTGTGAATGGTTTTGTGACTGAAGGCCATCAATGGGAAGCTCTTTCTTTAATGAGACAGCCTGCACAGTGACAAGGTTGGAAGACCACAGGCTTGGATGGCCTAATGAATAGATCTTTCTCCATCTCTGAACTTTATGGGCCTCATTCTGCTCTCACAATGATGTAAATTAGGAGTGATCCCACTGAAATCAATGGAGTTTCATTGTCATAAAACAAGAATGTAAATTATTCATGTTTATTACGGTGGCACAAAAGCCGAACAAAAATGGAGCCTCATTGTGCAAAGCAATTTATAATCACATATCCCTGCCCTGAAGAGTTTACAACCTAAATAAACTGGCATGACTAATAACCTAGCATGACTTGTGGTCTTTGCTCAAGACATGTCTAGAACTGATGGCAGGAGAGGGTACTACATGTCAGGACTGAGGGTCACTGTGTACAGGGTCCAGGATTAGAATAACTGGGGTGCTGCATACTGTGGTTGTGGAAGCATTTTAGCATAGCTGTTTGTAGTGAAGCCTTAAGTGTGTTTGTCTGCACTGCCCCAGCCTGTCATCATTGTTTTTTGTCCATCACTTTTCTGAACACAAAATTCACACACAAAATTTGAAAAATTATAGTAGTATGATATTCAACCAGGATGGAAAAGACTTTTATAAGTGTATAATATTAGCGTAAACAGGTCAGAAATCTGGAAGTATATTTATATTCATGCATGTTACCTTCATTCTCATTCCAGGGTGTTCAAGGATTTGATAACTTGACACTGATTTAATATTCTAAAACTGGAATCAATCCTTCTTTCTTGTCAGCCTTTATTTTCTCTCCTAATGCAAATTATACACACATTTCTGCTTCCTATAGCCCATGTATATATTTCCATTGGCATCCACAAGAGTTTCCCCCATCCCTCACTCTAGAATTGAGAAAGAACTAACTAGGTAATTGAGGTTGCAATTCAATATTTAGTGAAGGAAACAAGTGCAATACATTAAAGTAATTCAGCTACACTGTTCCTCGGTGGCTGATTATTAATGCAATGAGGATGATCAGATATTGTTTGGGAACTGAGATATGATGATTGGTTTTGATAACCTGAAGTTAACAACTGAATTTATAGCTTGTAAATATTTCTTATGGTGAATTCTCGTATCACTGGCATAAGCTCCTTTTCCTGTACAGACCTCATTTATGAATCCCAAACCAGTGATTTTATCCCCAGGATGTAAGACAAGAATCTCTCTTGTAACATAAACTGCATTTACTGAGAAGACAATAAAGCAGCACTCTCGGGCCTGTTATGTGGACTGATTTGGTTTTATGTGACTGTGACAGTTAAATTTACCTGCACTGACCTATTGGTTGGGTTTTACAACTACAAGCTCTTACATGCACAAGAAGTCTACTTCAATGATTCTCTCTTTTTTTCTCTTTCAAGAGGTAAAAGACCTCTTGGGCCATTTTCACCTGTGGTGTAGATGATCTGTACTGTTCTGGTAACACAGAATCATAGAATCACAGGATTGAAGGGACTTCCAGAGGTCAAGGAAGAACTAAGTATTATCTAGACTGTCCCCGACAGGTGGTTTTCCAACATGCTTTTAAAAATCTCCAATAATGGAGATTCCACAACCTCCTTGGGCAATTTAGTCCAGTGCTTAACCACCCTGACAGTTCGGAAGTTTTTCCTAATGTCCAACCTAAACTGCCCTTGCTGCAATTTAAGCCAATTGCTTCTTGTCCTATCCTCAGAGGTTAAGGAGAATAATTTTTATCCTTCCTCCTTGTAACGGCCTTGTATGTACTTGAAAACTATTATCCTGTCCCCGCTCAGTTTTCTCTTCTCCAAACTAAACAAACCCAATTTTTTCAATCTTCCCTCACAGGTCATGTTTTCTAGACTTCTAATCCTTTTTGCTGCTCTTATCTGGACTTTCTCCAATTTGTCCACATCTTTCCTGAAATGTGGCACCCAAACTGGGCACACGGCTCCAGCTGAGGCCTAATCAGCATGAAGTAGAGTGGAAGAATTACTTCTTCAGTCTGCCCAAATGCAGTATAACTGACCTGGGGGAGGATCATCCTCTGATGGCACAGAGCCAATGTGATGGCTCTTTTGCCACTCCTCCCTTGGCATAACAGGGGGACAGGGAAATGGCTGAGATGCACCTGCACCACATCAATCTCTAACTGTATTTTGTACTCCTTGGGTCCATTTACAGCAGGGGTACTTTAAAGCAACCTCTGATTCATCCAGCACAACCTGGAGACTGGCTCTGAGGGAAACTGAGCCTTACACACACACACACACACGCACACTTTGGACCTGCACTCTGTACAGAGCAACTACATCCTTTCACCCCAGCTCAGTTCGGGTCACAAAATGGCAACAACTCTTCATGGAACCTGAAGCAAGTGTTAGTGATGGGTGAAATTTTTTTTAAAGAACAAAGAAAAAATCTTTGACTCTTGGGCCCCAAACTTGAACTTTTTTATGCTAATTAGTTTTTAAAACCTTTGGAGAATATATTTAAACGCTTATTCGATCTTGGATATGGCCAGAATCAGAAGCATAAACACCAAAATACTCTATTAAACCACACTCCAATAGAATTTCCAGTTCAGTACAATCTGAGACTTAAGAAATATACAAGCAAGGTTGGTCTCCTGAGAGTTTTGGGCTAATATTTAGATCCTAGAACCCTCCAAACTGTATCAAACCCACTAATCTTGTACATTTCCCCCACTAGTAGTGGAGAGATAACTGGGTCTCCTTGCACTAGAGATTGGCTTTTGCTGTCCTGAAAGGATGAGACACTACTGGTAGTCTGTGGGGAACTGACTTCTCCACCGATAAATGCAGAAGAGGGGGCAGGTATAATAGGGGTGGAGGGATATATCAAGTCATCAAGCTGCTCCTCCAAGAAGACCTGCTACTACAGGTCAGAAGTGGATGAAGATGGTTGGACGATAATGGACCATGTAATTAGATGAGAGGAACCATCCCATCTAATTCCCACTGTAATACATATAGCTGATGGTGAGGTCCTGAACTAAGCATTCCTATATATTATAAAAGGTTTGGGTTTGTGATTTTTCCAAGGAATGGGCAAATTTTTGGTCCATATCTTATTTTTCCAATACAGGTTTCTCTAATCCCAGCAGTTACTACCAAAAGCTCAAATTGATGCCCACATGAAAAAGCATTTTTAAAAATATTGAGCTTGGAAGCAGTGGAGTTATTCTGATTTACGCCAACTGAAGATCTGCCCTTGAGTATTTTGCAACATTCACATTCAGAAAGGAAATCTCTATTTTTTTTTCATCCTAGGGACATTGCCACTGAGTAACAAAAGCTAGTGTCAACTCTTAAGTCAGGCCATGTTGAATAGTTTCAGACAAAAAGTGGAATAACTGTGGTACAGACAAAACAAATCCTGACAAGAAAGGACAGCATGAGATGGGAAAAGCTGCCCACTTCAGTCTGTGGGTCAGAGGGGATCCTCAAGCAAATCACAAGTCCAGAAACTCCCATTCCCAAAGCTCTCAGGATTTTGATGTTCTAAGAAGCCCCCATCTAAGCAAGTTGGCCAATATGTCAGCATTGCAGAGAATGGTGATGACCGCACTACCACTTCCTAAGTGCTTGTTTAGGGCATATGTCCAGTTACAGTGTCTCAGTGTGCATGTGCAAAACAGAAACACAGGAACACACCAATAGCCAGATAGAATCAGACCAATGGCCCATCTAGTCTAGTATATTGTTTTTAATAGTGGCTAGTTCCATATACGTCAAAGGAAAGTGTTAAAAAAACCCCTATGATGGGTAATTATTTAACTTCCCCTGGGATATATTTTTCCATACTTTTAAAAATACTAGCCTCAGAAAGCAAGAGACTCCCTTATCCCTCCCCTACAACTAAATTACATACCAAACTCCTTGTCCCTCAGGCAAAAGGCTAAGAAAAAGGATAGACAAAATTTGCACAGTGCAAGGCCTATCTTGAACGAATGAGGGAATTTAATTAAACAGCCAAGAGCCTTCCAACGAGACTGCCCAGCACCCAGATACATACTCTATGGACTTAAAGTTAGCTTGATCACCGCAACCGCTAGGATAGTCCCTGGAGATAGAAATGTAGCCCACTGATGGGTTCATTTCAATGCCGATAAAGGAAATATTCTGACACTGGCTGCACCTGACTGGCTGATAGAAGTCTTAAAATTACTATTTAAAAGTAAATCAAGTCTCCCCACTTAACAGAATACTACACCCATTTAAGTCAGCCAGGCCACCACAACACAAGCTGAGGAATGGACAAACTCAGGCAAGTAAAGTCAGCACCTTCCTCCTTCCTCTGAAGCTCCAATCAACCTAAATCTAGCTGCACTTCTGGGTTCTGACTGGCCCACAAGCAGCAATATATAAAGAGACAGAAAAACTTTTCTACTGGTATTTCTAGTCTGACTGAAAAGCAGGAAGAAGACTAATTTCATGAGATTCCAGCCCAAATGAACCAAGATGTTTGGGAACATTGGACAAGTATCTAAAATTCTGGATGCTTATGTGAACCAAAACCTTTTGAAGTCCCACATTTTCGACAGTTTTTTTCCCCCATCAGTTTCTCTTTTAAACATTATTATATTGTATTACAATTTGATTTCCTCTGCTTTTTGTCCTCAACTTTGAGTGAATGTGGTAATTTTTCTGGGGCCATACAAAGAGTAAAAGTGAGTGTTGGCAAGTTGGTTGAGTAGAAAGAACAGAGATGGTAAGTGAGCCTGACCATGTTTAAAGTGACTATCCTTTGTGGGTATCTTTTTTTTTTTAAAGACTTGTACAAACACAAATGTGGCAAACTGCAAGGATTACGTATGAATTGACACTGGTTCACGAAAATGTCACATCCCTAATTGAGGTACAACTATTAAGCAATCATCTCATTATAAGGGAGGATAAAACATGGACTTATTTCTTCTTGAGAGTATACAATGACATCTGGGACCACTCAACTCCTTGAAGGCCCTGATCCTGTTTTCCAGGCATAGTCAAAACATGTCAGTGGGATATTCTTTTCTGGATAAGTGGTACTTGGATGAAATCCTTAATGTTCAGTCAGTGACAACAAGGCGCCAACAGAACAGTTCAGAGAGAGACTATCTTGCTTTTTTTAAATGTACCATAGTATTAATTTTTTTTACTTAATTATCCACAGCTGTTGTATTAATAATATACACATTGATATGTAATTCTTCCCACCCCTAAGGGATCATGTGTAATAGAAGGGTTGGGTTTTTTTATTGCTGATGAGCACAACGCTTGATATACTTACTGTATCAATGAATTAGCATAATAATGAAATGCATAATCTCTTGTGGCAAACAGAAACCAAAGTCACGCAGACATTTGCATGTGGCAGGACCAGTTTGCTAGCCAAAACAAAGTCTACTTGTATTATTCACATTCCTGAAGAATTTGAATATTAGAAGTAGTTTAGGATATAATGAGGCAAATTTCCAGACAAGATGAATACAGGCAGTAATATAATCTGAGCATAAAGAATAGGGCTACTGTTGGAATTTTAACACTAAAAAAATGACTGACTTACAGGAGGCCCGCCCAGTTGGAATTCTGGTTTTCACAGTCTCTTTGCTTGTCAAACTTAATATCAAGTAAAATAACCTAATTTGACTTGGCAAAGGCACATAGAATATGGGCTTGATATTTGTGATAGAGGCTTTTGAAGTTTCTTATAAACAGGGTTTTCGCTGCTTTAGAACAGAGAGTTGAATAATAAACTGCTTTTTGCATTCCAAACCTGCTGCAGAAAGCTAAAAATCAGCAAGCAGCTCATCGGTTAGGAAAAATCCTTCTGCTAGGCCACTTTGCCTGAGAAGCACTTAAGCATGTGCTAAAGGTATTCTTTTTTGAACTGGGCCTTACAGAGGCACCTAGTTGGAATTTTCTGAATTCAGCGGGCAAGTGTGTTTCTGGTCTTTGTGTTATTAATTCTTCTCTCTCCTTAACACTCCCTGTAAGTATAGGGGTGAGATTTGGACATTAGGAACTCAGAACAGAAAGGGAACAAAACAGGACTACCCTCCACAATAGGAACTAGACACAGAATAAGCTACCAGAAGAAAGGTTTGATGCTAAGCAGAATTGCATTAGTATGATCAAGAGATACACAGATTTGTTGCTGGAGAAAAAAAGATTAAGGGCTCTGGTGAAAAACCATGTAGGGGGGGTCAATAATCAACCACAAAAGAACAAGGCTGATGGGGGGGATGACCATTCCTTTTCCTAAAACATCACGTGCTCATTTCCTAAAGCATCATGATGCACATTATGGGCCAATTTAGGCACTGGAAGAAGTGGACAGCATTGCCATTGGAGTCAATGGAAGCTGCACTCACTGACTGCTGAATGTCTCTCTTTAGTAGGTCAGATTGCACTAATAATAATAACAATATAAACAGATGACACAAGAAGTGTGGTGAGCTAATTTGCCATCAGTACAAGGATTGAGCATTGCAGCATGTTTATATTATGAAAGGTGGTAGCCCTCCATTTCGCCCACCTAAAAATGAATTATTTTCCTTTGGTTTTTTTTAAACAGAAAAAGTATGTGCTTTTTCTTGCCTTCTTTGCCTCTTCTGCTTCTAGTTAATAAATGGATCAGTGCCTAGTATGTAAGAATGAGAAGAAGCTCATGGTTTCCTTTTCAATCTCTCCTCTCCATGTTTAACTAGTTTGTTCACATACTTAATTTGCCAAATTCCTACAACTTTTTTTCTACTGATAATTGATAGGTTGTTCCTTCCTTCCCAATTTACTTTATTAGTTACATCAGGAAGTTTATTGGTGCTCTTTGCATGTAACTCAATAGGGCGGAGAACTCCACGCTTGTTTTCTGGCCTATGTAAATTAATACTGTCCAGAAGTCTAAAGGCAAAGATCAGCAGGTCTTAAAACTCAGAAGATATCTGGTTACATGCCAGAGGCCTCCTCTTCAACTGAAATGACAGGAATCTGGGGCTCAAGGACTTCCTATTGCTCTTAATGAACTCGAGTGGCTCTTGCTTACAGCCAGAAATGATATGCAGGCACACTGCTAAACTTGTGTAAGAAATATTCCTATCGATTGCAGTCTATTATTCCTCTGTTATGGTCCTCTTAGTTTCCCCACGTTACCTTGCCATCTTAAGGACCAATCAATCATATAAAGCATTACGCCCACAAATAATAATTACTCATTAATAATGGCACTGATTTCAATGTGTCTACTAATGTGAGTAAGAATATGCAGGATCGAGCCTGCACTTGGAACAGGGCTCTGATAAGATTCAACCAATTCAGCCTTCCATTAATTTCATCATCATAGTCCATGACAGTTCTATTGGGCACAGTCAAAGTCAGGAACTTCACCAGGTGCCACTGGATCACTGAATCCAAATGTGGTCACTTGTGTCTGCTGCTTAACTCAAACAGGAATGATGCAGAGTGTTTAGGTACTGTGTAGGACAATCATACTGGCTCAAACTGGTTTACTGTGAATGGTCCTTTTCAATTAATGCAAGTGGTAATATAAATACTTTTACTGAAGAACAATAATGCAAGTTATGAAATGAGAAGCAATGTACGGGAAGTTACCCACTCAAAATGTGGGGGTGTGTACATAGGCTACTAAGATGCAATAATTGCACTCTAACTTAAACATGGTGTAATGTAATAATATGTGCACATGATGTTTTGTTCCAGTAGCAGTCCTAATTATCACACTACTTAATACAGTAAATTGCCCATTGAACTGCTCTATCAGAAACCTTAACAGACAGTTGTGCATGTGTTTGTTTATACAGTGAAATAAAAAACCCAGCAGACTGTTAGAAGCAAACTTTAAGACCTATGTCATCTCTTTAATCCTCCACTCTCCCCCATCAAAATCCCACATGTGTACAACATGAAACACAGCAACACTGAGAGAAATGTCTTTACTACTCTAGCGCAAGTGAAGCAAGAACCTGGTTACAAAATCCAATGGCATTTGACAAGATGATGACTCAACCAGTTGGTCATAATATACTCAAAAAACAATTGGAAAGGTCTGGGTTACAATAACACTAACAAAAGGAAGTATGTCAACATTCAGTACATAATTTTCTATGTGAACATCTTGCAAATGCCTGGCTGTAAATTATCTGCAAATTGCTCCACCATGAGTTGCCACGATAATGTAGAGAGAAGCCTTTCTCATCCCCATAATTCTCAGCAAACTTGTGAAGTGAATCAAGCAAGAAATTTACAAATTAGAATCTTTTAATTTCTTGTGTCATATGAGTAATATATGCACCAACTGGTCTTTTTCAGTGGTGGAAAAAATATAGTGTGTTTTTTAGTTCCCTCAAAATGGACTGAGACAGATTAAAAAAAATAATGTTTTATAAAAAAGCATGTCTTGAATTTTTAACCTCTTATGATAATAATTAACTTTTCCCCTTCCTAACCTGCTGTAAAAAAAATCTACCAATCAGCATGCAACTTGTCAGCTAGGCAAAACCACTGCAACAGGGGCACCTAGATGAGGTTTTCTTAATTTAGATTTGAATGTTTTTTCTATGATTCTGGTCTCTGTCTTCTTCAGTTTTTAATTCTCCTTGACACACACACTGTAAATAGGGAACAGAAAAGATCTTGACACTCACAGAAAACCCACCTGTATATTAGAAAACATATTAAGCACCCATTCAGGAAAGCACTTAAGCCAATTCTGGGCCAAAGAACAGTCAGGGGACTCAGACAGTCAGGGAATTTAGGCACAAGTTTCTTACAATGTCTGTGCTCATGTTTTTGTTGAGTCTCTGCATTTACAAAACAGTAGCAGGATTTAATGGGGCAAAATTGTTTTAGTTGTGCGGGACCTGAAATTCTTCCAAGCTATAACCAAGTGCTAAGTCAACAGTCAGACTCCTCAGGAGTAGGGGAAAATGTGATGGTGTGAATAACAATATTGTGTGCACAGTAAATCTAACCAAAGGAGAACCTGTCATATATTTACCCCACAATGCTGAAAATGTTGCATTCCAGGACAGACTATATCCTTGCTACTCCCATGTCGTCACAAAATTATTCTTTCATCTTCACTGGCTGCTGATTCAGTCAGGAATCAAAGGCACTAGTGGGGTCACATTTCCACACCATCTCAGTTATAAGACTTCAAACATAGGCCCCAGCCAAGTCCTGGTAGTCTCGCAACAACCTTCTTCTTTTTCATCCTCCCAGTCTGGTGGAACACTTTGCTCTCCCAAGAAATATTGATCTGGCTGATACCATACATTGTATTAATTGAAGTGGAAGGTGTACCTCTTTGTCTTCACTCCTTTGTGGGGCCCTTTTACTGATCCTTGTAAGCCTAAGGACAATAATACCTGATAACAGAGGAAACCCATCACTATGCACTAACTCTGCATTTTGCAGTTAGGTTTAGAGTCCTCTTGCAAAATGGATTAGGTTTGCTTTGAACTATTTCAATTTGGTCTTTTATTTGTGTGCACACAACTGTAGCACACCACTTTTTGCATGCTTCCAAATGGCTATCCCACAATGCTTTGCAGGTCAGCAGTATGTTTACTTGTGTGCTTCCCACCCCCCACCCCTCCGCTGCCTTAGTGTCAAGTTTCCCAGATGACCCTCCCCCTTGTAAAAGGGAGCTCTGGCCCAGATTTTGCCCATTTGCTCCTGAATCCCAGTGTATTATTTTCACAATACAATTGCAATAGCACTCCAGAAGCCACACAGCATGCCTTGTGCAGCTGCTTGAAGCTGTTCTGAGACCCTAGATCTCATCACTGTCTGGGGAACAAAGTCAGTTCAGGATGCTCTTGTAGCTAGACACAGGATCTTTCTGTGGACATTGCAAAGCAGATGTCCACGTGGGGTCTGGACTGGTATGCCAGTCAATGACAGCAAGCAGCTCACGAGACAGTACACTGAAGCATGGGATAAAAGGAGACAATCTGGTAGATGTGTTTCTTTCCATTTTGTGATGTACCCATCCCAGGCATTATTCACAGCCTGCTGTTCACATTTTCCCCCCTCCGAGGATGACCACCTTGATCCATCAACAGTTGAGCAGGACAATGGTGGAAAGGAGCTGCCCCCTGAGAGCCAGGATCTGTTTGTGACTCCAGGACACGGATGATGGCCAGCTGGAAAGTCCTGCTCTGTATTGACTGAGCCTGATTCTCAGCCAAAAAACCAGGCTGGAAGCAAAGAGTCAGATCCCCTAGAGGGAATTTCGCTTTTGTAAATACCTATTTTTACAATTTATTATTATTGGTGGTGCAGGTGGGTTTGGAGCCCTCCCCCACTCTACCTTGGCTACTTCAAAATGGCGCCCACCAGCATGGTCAGGAGCGGTGCCAGGGTTTTTGGCACCCTAGGCGCAGAGCTGGCTCTAGCTCTGCCGCTCGCCAGTCCCGCGGCTCCGGTGGACCTCCCGCAGGCGTTCCTGCAGAGGGTCCGCTGGTCCCGCGGCTCTGGTGGACCTGCCGCAGGCGTGCCTGCGGATGCTCCACCAAAGCCGCAAGACCAGCAAACCCTCCGCAGGCATGCCTGCAGGAGGTCCACTGGAGCAGCCTGCCACCCTCCCAAATCCTGGTGCCCTAGGCGACCGCCTAGGTCGCCTAAATGGAAGTGCCGGCCCTGAGCATGGTGCAGTCGCAGTCTGCATCCCACTCCCCTCTGCCTCTGGGGCAGATTCAAATAATGAAAGCATTCATTCATGCAACGCCTGGTCAAGGCACAGACAATACTGCTTCCCACTGAGGCGTTCTAGCTGGCAATCATTGCAGAGCCCCATCTACTTTTCTCTGCTCTTTCTCCATGTCTGCGGGAGAGAGAACACAGAACTGACTACTGAGAAACAACTCAATATGGTATCGCACATTACAGGGAATAGCTGCACCCTCATGACCCCGGTATGACTTGCAAGCCCTTTCCACTCCTGCAGCACTTATGGGGGATCATCCTGGGGCACAGTTTCACAGCATACATCACTGCTCTGTCCTTTGCCTTTTTGACTAACACCATTTTAGTCACCCATCTCAGTGCAACGTCACAAAGTGAGGACAGCCTAATGAGGCTGTAGAGGTGATTATTACTGAGCTCGTCCCCCATGTCCCCATGCCTCCTTTTACACCTCTGATGCCACTGTAGTGCCTCCAGTGCACAGACAAAACTACAAAAATCAACCTGGAATATAGCTCCATCCACCCCACCCCTAACAGCATGAAAGCAGATACAGTACCCAGCATTCTCCGCACATGCAGACCGCTTACCATCTCTGAGGTTCCACCAGGAATGAGAAGAGGTTCAAGGAGGTAAGATCACATATACATACTATAAAAAGGCTGTCACGACTTGCCTGAGATATGAACAATAAGTGACTGACAGTTTTTTTCCTCCTACTTCCATAAACCACATCACCTGCAACAGCCAGACGAACAAGGACTGGGCCTCTATCTACTGCTTACTGGCTGGCCAACCTGAGGGGGAGAAAAAAGAAGATTTGGGACAAGATGTTTGCACAACTCATGGCTGAGAGATGGAGGCTGCACATGAAGACCCGGAGGGAGAAAGAAATGCAGTTCTCCCAAGAGATCCCGGACGTGGCCAAAAGACAGTGTTACAGTGCCAGGGTGACCAGATGTCTCGATATTATTGGGACAGTCCTGATTTTAGGGGACTTGTCCTGCGTCCCAACCTTACATTGGTTGGGAAGCCCTTTGTCCCAATATCGGGGACCATCCGGACCGCAGCCATGGCACTGCAGCTCACCGCTTCCTGGGGCAGCTCCCAGCGCCTGCCCGCTGGCAGGAGCGCTGCGTGCTGCAGGGGCGGGGCTTGCAGGTGCCGGGAGCAAGCAGAGAACCCTCCGCCCCCATCCCGACCCGACCCGCAACCCTAGGAGCCAGAGGAACCAGCCTGCCGGATGCTTCCTGGGATGGGAGCAGCCCCAGGTGAGCACCGCCAGGACTCCCCACCTCACCCACTGGCAGGTCCCTCTGGCTCTTAAGGTGTGTGTAGGGGGGGCTCTGCGTGCTGCCGGCGCTTGCAAGCCCTGCTCCGTGGCTCCAGCAGCTCCCAGTGGTGCTTTTCCTGGCCAGTGGGAGCCACGGAGCTCATGCTTGTGGTGGGCGCAGCATGTGGAGGGTCTGGAGACTCCCTTCACCGCTCTCACCCCTGGGCTAAAATGTCCTCCTGCAGAATATGCTCCTTCTCGGTCAGCAGTCAAGTCCGTCAGCCCCTGGACAATGCTGGCTACTGGAACCAGCAGCAACTTCGAACCTCTACATCCCTGAAGCTGTGTTCCCAGCAGCTCCTGTTCACCTCTCAGATCCAACTTCTGGGCACTGAGAACACTTGCACCGGGGAGTCCAGCTCTATTGAGTCCTGCAATGCCCCCGAAAATTTTGAGCTAAAGCACTCAACTCCAGAACCCACACACACAAGAGCCAGAGGCAAGACATATACTCCCTTTTAATGCCCCCTCCTTATTTTGTTGTAATTAGAACATTGCTATCATTGCACTTTGGGTTTTGTTTGCACTTGTGCAGTAATTAGAGGTTCGTGTATAATTGGTTGCTTAAAAAAATTGGTTTGTTAAATGCCCTTTTACATACAATGACATTTTCCCATTGCTTTTATTAAAACTTTATTATTGGTATTTTATTGTTGTTTCATAATAAAACTGTATACAATACATCCATTATGGGTCATCATTTCATTTAACACAAAGCATCCTTTAAATAAAGCTGAAATAATTCCTAGGGTTTAAGCACATTAAGAACGTTAAACTTTAACCACCCACACATAATACCCCATTGCTTGCAGTGTCTGCATCCCAACACTCCCCTCCTACTCCACCCCGGGCTAACGTGTTCAGACATGTGACTGAAAACATGAACAGTAGGCATCCCACTGGTGTTTGGAAGTTCGAACAGCTAACAGAGAACACAAACAAGTCTCCACACCTTAGCCTCCCACTTGTTGGTCAGGCTTTCCCCCTTGCTTTCAGAAATATTGTGCAAGGCACAACATGCAGTTAAATTGGTTGGAATGTACTCTTCTGCTGCTTCCAACCAAGTCCACAAACAGCACCATCTGCCTTTCAAATGGCCAAATGCACAGTTGACTACCATTTTGCAACTACGCAAGTGATAGTTAAAATATGTGGCTTCATTAACCAGAGTATCAGGGGTAAGCCAGGTCTCCCAGAATAACCAGACCAACCTACACACTATTAATGTCCACAGTGGTCCTGGGATGAACAGTCCTTTTGCCATTAATTTAAACAGTGCTGAGTTGCAAAAGATCCTAGCGCCATTGTCCTTCCCAGACCACACTACATTTATGTCTGTAAGCCGGCTGCAGTGGCCCACTGGTCCTTAGAGCATCAGGGAGAAATACTTTCTGTTTATAAATTCTATGCCCAGATGGGGGTGAGGGCAAATGACAGGCACATGGATTCCTTCAATTGGCCCAATACAGTTTTGGAACCCCATGCACATAAAGCCATCAATAATCTCCTGAGCATTACCAAAGTTCATAACCCCAGTTAGACAGCACCTTATCAAAGGCATAGAAGACCTGCATGAGAATGGCTCAACAGTTGATTTCCATGTGCTGAATTGGTTAGCTACAGACTGGTAACGTTCTGGGGTGGCCACCTTCCAGATGGGAAAGGCAACCTGCTTTTCCATGAGTATGGGGCACTGCATATTGGTATACTGTTGCTGAAGCTCCAGGGTCAGTTCTGCACTGATCTTAAAATAGATGGCCCTTACCATCCTGAAGTTCTCTTGCTACAGCTGGTCATTCCAGGTTGGCAGAATGATGCTCTCCCACCATCCAAGCTGGTTTCTTGGGCCCATAAACAATGCTGAAAGCTGTGTTGGTGATTCAGGAGCCAGTTCTCTTGCTCCAACAGCTCAGAGTCCTCCTATTCTTAAGCCTTGTCCTGCTGCCACCATTGAGCCAGCTCAGAAAGTAAGCATGGGGGGAGACACTGGAATCATGGGATTTTAAAAAGATAAATAAAAGAATAAAAAAAGAAGTTGAACCCACCTTGATTTCCACAATTCTGAGCAAAAACAGTCCTGGGATGCACGTTGCTCAGCAGCAAAGCAAAAGATAACTAGATACCCCCTGAGAATGCTATGCCCTCAGTTTGCACAAACTGACAACATGTTTTCACACAATGCAAATTGAAAACCAAACAGGCATTCCATGTGCACACTATTTGTTCGACTTATTAACTCATTTACTGAGTTACCTGATGCATATAAAAAAGCTTTGAATTAAACTCCCTTGTAGACATACCCTTAGACAGCTGGACGTGTCTCAGTGACACAGGTATAAGCAAAATGGAGTTATTGCAGAATAATACTAGTGTAAATGAAAGAAGAATTTGACCCTTTAGCTCTCTCCTACAATCTTTTCTGGCCTCACTGCCTTCCTCCTGCCATCATGAAAAATGGGAGTTTTTAATGGGCATTGCTAGGATGCTTGAATATCTGAACATCATCTTTGTGTTGTAATAGGTGGCTCAGGTTAAATGACTTGACAGCTTGGATATGTTCATTCCATCCTAGCTTTAATTAATATTTTTAAATGTCCTGTGTATTTGCCTTTAATCACTCTCAACCTCCTTCTCATCTCTTTCCCCTTCTGCCCCAATTACTACTTTGTTCATTTTCTTCTCCAAATCAACCATCTACAATATGTGCCATAGCTTTGGTTTTGGCTATATTTTACTAAATCTCATTTATTAAAATAATTACTTTAATTAATCCTAATTATTAATCACCTAAGTAATAAGCTTCCATTTGCTTGCACACATATTTTATATTAATCATTATATAAGCAACACATGAAGCAATCTGTTTAATTATTCCCAAAGGACCTGGAGCTAAACCAATATAAATCAAAGGGAGAGAAAATAAAATGCTTTCAACATTCCTGTGTAATAACTGAGACTTCCTCTGTCACAAATGACTTTATGAGAAGGCTGGGGTGGGATTCCTGACCCCACTTCCCTCACCCATGAGCCACAGCAATTAAATTGCAAGCTGCTTTGCAGCAAAGATTACATTTCAAAATTTGCACTTCAAATTCCTGTTTTAAACAAGGCTAGGAGAAAAAATCAAAGCTATTGGTCCCCTGTTGAATTAAAACACATGGATACAGAACGAGCAAATGTTCCTCAAAGGGAGTGAAATTGGTGACTAACAATTTGTGAGATGCTCTGAGACTTTTGTAACTTTTCTTCCCTTTTGCTCTTGGTTTGCATTGTTGATAGGTCAATGTTCAGAATGGTTTCAAATGTGGTGGCTCCTGTAAAAATCAACAGAAATTTAGGCTCTGATTCTGCCATGAGTACTCAAGGTGGGTCAGATCATGACCCAAAGAGTCACATGTTGGGTTGGGGAATGGATTGCCTTGCACTGAGTAGTGGCTGCCATGGAGCCATCATGTGTGGGAGTGGCACTTACACTGTACCTCCTGCAGTCCCATGAAGCTTATTCAGAAAAGACTATACAGTCAGAGGTTGTATTTCATATCCTGTTGAACAACTTGGCCGTGATGATCTGTTCTTTAAGTGGTGGTCTCTCTGGGGACACTGGTGGGGAGGACTGTAGGGTCAGCATAGGTCCTTCATGCAAATAGTTCTGATTCTCCCATGGATACGGCAGGTTTGGTTGTAGACTCACTCTGTGATTGTGGGGAGTGACAATGCCCACAGCCATACCCACTCACCCACACACCAGCTGGAAAGACTGAGGTTTTACAGCAGAAAGAGGTGATCTGGCCCATGATATATTCCTATTGAAGTTAATGGGATGGTTCTCATCTATACTGCTCAGTGAAAGTACAGGAGAGAGAATCAGACCCTTAAGTGTTTGAGCCAGATATTCAGCTGGAAGTAATTGACACAGCTGTACTGACATCAGCAAAGCTACACCACTTTACACCAGTCAAGAATCTGGCCTGTGATGTTTATCTATATATATGCTGATCCACTTTCTTTGTTATATCCACAGTTAGTTGAATAATAGTCACAAAGTTTCTTCAGCGTTGTTTCTCCATCCGTTATTGAATGCATTATTCCTCAATGCATTTCCCCCTCATTATTGTACCAGCTCTAAAGATGGCTGGATTATATTTGCCAGATATATTATTTGTGATTTTTTTCTCCTTTGTCCAAGCTACTATTTTATTTTCGAATGGTCCAGTTTCTCTGCTGGTAGAACTCAAACATTTTCAAGGAATTTATGTTAGCTGAATGTTTAGCCTGGACATTTTTTCCCCACTGTCTGAGCAGCTAAAAATATCTATATTGTCTTATGTATAGTCTTCCCTATCCCCATAGATAGAGCACATACTTTATTGCCTCATGTCAATGCAGGTTTCCCTGTGTCATATTGCTCCCCCTCCAGCAAACCTCCTTCATCCATGACCAATAGGAATAAGTTCAGTTATCGTCCATTTCCATTTAGTGCTTTCCCTTTGTTTCTGCTCTCTTCCAACAAAGATTCCAGTTAGTTTTAACTTTGATAGTGGCTTTTGTGACATAGCAACTTGACAAGAACTAGACTGAAAGTATCAACTGTTTTGATATAGGCCATCTATTAGCTATCAGACACAATGATATACAGGCACAACTGACCTGGGTTGGCCTGGAGTCAAATAAGTGAGAGGCTTTATGTACCATCTCCAATCCCTACTAGTAAGACAATTCCCTGCTGCCTTCAGTTTTCATTGCATTGCATCAACAGCAAAACCACCTTACCTTTAGATTAATGATTGCAATAGAATAAAAGCATTTTATATTTGAATAATCTACAGTATCCAGCCACTCTTGGACAATCTGTCAGACTATCACAATAAACTTCATAAAATAAAATTCAACAGCCATCTTACCGCACCAGTACAAGCTTGTAATTTTAAACTTTCATACTTTGTGTTCTATATTATGGAAGTCTATATTATTTGGGGATTGTTCCTGCTTTGAGCAGGGGGTTGGAGTAGACCACCTCCTGAGGTCCCGTTCAACCCTGATATTCTATGATTCTATGAAGTCATCTCTCTCCAACCCATTACCACAGGCAAACAGTCTGGAACACCATTCAGACTCAAAAAAGTTAAATGAGGGGAAAAGAGAGGAAAAAAAATCACACAAGAGAGTTCATGGCCACAGCTCCGACTAACAGTCTTCCATTACAAGTTCAGTAGGTTTTTCTTGTTTATCCATTCAACCTATCTCAGAAGGGGGCAGGCTCCCACCATCTCCTCCAATGGCGTCACTAGTAAAAGAGCAGGGCTTGTAGCATACAAAAGATCATTTTGTCCTCTCACTTACACTAATTTTTCAATAGTATAACTCCATTGACCTGAATAGTTACAACAATTGACACTAATGTAAGTTAGAGAGAATCAGGCTCAAAACGTCTTTGCTGACAGACAGCCTCTGAGAAAAAGAGCCTTATTTTTGAAGCTCCATAATCATTACAATATCCTTTTCTTGTGCTATGCAGCCTACATTACCATTTTTATTGTATTTGTCAGATAGCCTCAGAAACTCATGCAGGTCAGGTATTGGGTATGCCTTATATAGGTTGCCTTGTAAATTTCACCTTATACATCAGTAATTTCACCTTATAAATAAATGCATTTCAAAGTCATTTTAAACATTTAAACATGAAGTCCAATGCCAACGCAGCACAAGTTCTCAAACATCCTGCTTCTTCTAAGATCTCTTTTATATGAAATTATAGGAGTCCTATGCAAAGTCTGACAGTGTGATAATTTAGTCACCAGTATGTATCCAGTATAGAACTCTGTATGTGATCTATAATCACACATCTCAGACAACTCAGCATGGCATATAAAATTTGATATGAGTCTTTTTCGGTTTAGTCTGTTTTAATATGTATTCAGTTCAGCTGATTTATGTACAGTATTTTGTCTAACTCTCAGGATGAGTCACTTCAGTGCTGTTAAAAAGTGTTCTTAAAATGTAGAAGTCTGTTAGTTATATACTTAGAAGTATATGTAAAGGTCTATGTGTTGTATTAATCTGTTTATTTTCAAGTTCTAGAAGGAAATCGCCGCCAGTGAGCTTCCCCACTGTCTGCAATTTGGGGGGCGTGTCATAAACAGATAGCTAAGGGTTAATGTCTCTTTCACCTGAAGCACCTGACCAGAGGACCAATCAGGAAACCGGATTTTTTCAACTTTGGGTGGAGGGAATTGAGTGTCTGAGTCTTTTGTCTTTGTTTTCCGTCTGCCTGCTTTCTCTGAGCTTTGGAGAAGTAGTTCTACTTTCTAGTCTTCTGTTTCTAAGTGTAAGAACAAAGAGATCAGCTAGTAAGTTATATGGTTTCTTTTCTTTGGTATTTGCATGAATATAAGTGCTGGAGTGCTTTGATTTGTATTCTTTTGGAATAAGGCTGTTTATTCAATATTCTTTTAAGCAATTGACCCTGTGTTGTATCATCTAATACAGAGAGAACATTTGTATGTATTTTTCTTTCTTTTTATATAAAGCTTTCTTTTAAGACCTGTTGGAGTTTTTCTTTACTTCAGGGAAATTGAGTCTGTACTCACCAGGGAATTGGTGGAAGGAAGAAGTCAAGGGGAGATCTGTGTGTTGGATTGCTAGCCTGACTTTGCATTCCCTCTGGGGGAATAGGAAAGTACTTTTTGCTTCCAGGACTGGAAACAGAGAGGGAAAGTCACTCTGTGTAGTTTCACAGAGCTTATGTCTGTGTATCTCTCCAGGAGCATCTGGAGGGGGGAAGGGAAAAAGGATTATTTCCCTTTGTTGTGAGACTCAAGGGATTTGGGTCTTGGGGTCCCCAGGGAAGGTTTTTCAGAGGGACCAGAGTGCCCCAAAACACTCTAATTTTTTGGGTGGTGGCAGCAGGTACCAGGTCCAAGCTGGTAACTAAGCTTGGAGGTTTTCATGCTAACCCCCATATTTTGGACGCTAAGGTCCAAATCTGGGACTAAGGTTATTACAAATATGTATTCAGTTCAGCTGATTTATGTACAGTATTTTGTCTAACTCTCAGGATGAGTCACTTCAGTGCTGTAATACTGTTTATTTTGCTCTCTTCTGATTACTTTATTACTATGATGTCATTTGATTATCCTTGTGCCTTTAAAGCAATGGCCACAGACCCTTGAAACCCTTCAGACCCTACTCTGCTATATAACTATTGTATGGACAGAGCTAAATCCTCTGTTGCATCAGCTTACATTGCACAGATGATTTAATGGTGCTGGTTTTGTCTTTCATATCAATGGAAAACCTTTGGCCCAGTTACTGGTTTGGCTTTCAACAGAATTTCAGCACAATTTGCAACACTTTTTTCACTAGGTCATGAATGATGAATAGGGGTTTGGATAGAGCCACCACACAATTGTCTTTCCCTCTATTAGAGTGCAGTCACATCCCTGAAAGAGAGACTAAAGCAAACCAACAAACCTGTGCTAAGATAAAAAGCTGTTAATATACATGCTATATGCTTTTCAACCTATAACAGTGAATCAAATTGTAATTGCTGGGGAAAGAAATCAGATGCTGCACTAATTACACCTACACAAGTGTTAAAAGGGACATCACATTCATTCAATGAAATTACATTTTTAATTATGTCCCCTGGACTAGATCAACAAAGTTAGTGCCATATACTCCCCTTGATCTACAGTGAACATTCCACTGATAACACTTGGAGGCTTGCCCAAAGATCAAAGATAGAATATGGCCCAAATGTAGTAACCAAGGGAAAAAAATGGTACAAGCAACATTTAGGACCACTGGTATTTCTTCCCTTTCTTTGGCCGGTTGACTGTACAGTTACCCAATTTGCACACAGGACTGCAATAATTATGCAAATTAGATGCATAATTGCATACATAATTTTTTGAAACCTGGCTCTTAGATTGCCATCATTAGTCTTAAGAGTGAATAACCCAGTAAGAAAAATGGAGGCACCTCACACAACTTAGAGTTGTTGTTTCAGATTGTCTGCAGATTCAGGAAGACAACTCTGCATAGATTTCATATTTGTTGCATTTAATTCACAGCTGGATATTAGGGGTATTTTTCATAATGGCAAGGGAAACTTAATTTCTTCAAATTGTATTCTACAGGATCCAAATCTGACATAATGCAAAGACAAATAATTAAGCAGGCTGGATCCAGCTCACAAGCTGGGTGTCTGACGCCACTAGATGACAAAGAATCAATTTAAAACTCAAGAATGTTTTCATATTTGAACAGGACTGACAGGGGTTGAAGATAAACAGATTGACTCAGAGCTTTAGAACTAGTATTTTTAAAGCAGTAAGGTAAGGTTTATCGTTCTCAGCTCTGCTTCCTCATTCCCAGGAGTGCCTCTTTGGAGGAGATTTTTCTGTGAATACCAAAACTAGGGTAGCCTTGGCCACTGAGGGGAAGTACAATTCACATGCATTACCCCAGGCGCCTGCAGTAACTGTGCTATCTATCTCCACTTCGACTAGGAGATTCTGCAGTAAAAACATGACAGCACAGAGGTAAATGAGCTTTTAATGACACTCACCATAAGTGAGTGGGCTTGCAAAATAGCCATGCTGCTTGTAGTACCTTGAATATAATTTTGTCTAGAGATGTGTTAAAATTTCCTAACCAGCCCTGTTAATCTCAACAATAATTTCTGCTTTTTGATGATGAAACAGCATTAACTGAACCTTACTGCTCATGCAGTATCATAGTTGAAGACCCATTTGATTTACGTAAAGACTAGTTTAAGGTCAAAATTTCAAAGCAAGAAGCAACAGAAGCACCCACAAAAATGTACACATATCTCTGCTCTTGCAAACAAATGCATTTACACTCACAGACCAACATATGATATTTAGATCAGATAATTGAATGCCTAACTACATGTTTGTGTGTGAAATTATCTGATTTGCACAGGTGAATGCTTGTTTTCAAGTACAAATGCCGAAGGAGGATTCATGCCGAACTGTTTATGTCATTAGGGTCCAAATAATGAATCATAGGCAGTAATTGGAAGGGCTACAATAGCATCACCCTGCGTGTGTACAGAAGGATGGCAAATCTATTGCATTTTTTAATTAAACGTGACCTAGGATCTTACTCCATTCATAGACCATTAGAGACATTAATTGGACTTATTCAATTAATTATTTTTTATTAAACTGGTGTACAACTATAAAGACCTAGGCAGCTAATTATTTTCCATAGACAATTGAGTCATGCCAATATCTTCTGAACTAGGATAAAAGCTTAGATGTAAAAATCTGCACCACCAGCCAACACCATCAAGAACAAAAACGATGGTGCAAGTGTCACAGTAGTTTTAATTTTCTCCTGCAGGATGACATTGTGTCATAATGCTGTGACACTGTCACACACTGTCGCTTCATGTCACAAACGGAGGTTTGTGCCAACACATTCTGACTCAATAAGAGATGGCCAAGTCCCCTGAAAGATTTCAAACTCAGGCTCAGCAACCCATTATGTTAGTTAGCAAAAATATCTATCAAATCTTTGGGGTCAATAGAATTGGGATGGAATTCTCACACAAATGGGCTCTCTCATGAGATTTTCAAATATCCTTTTGACTGAGTCAGAAATCCCTAGTCACAATTTTCGATTGAAGTTCATCACTTTGTGGGATTCATAGTAGCCTCACAAGGCCTGAAATAAATTCAGGGATATTTAATTATTTGCAGTCAGAAACAACTCATGGAATTTCAGGATAGGTATAGGCAACCATCAATACACCAGAGGCATCCATTGATAACAACAATAATTTCCATGTCTCTGGCTCCTTCTGTCTGATGTTCTCAAATTAATAAAAATTAAGCTTTTCAACCTCACTGTGATGTCAGTAAGTGTTATCTTCATTTCACAGATGGGAAACTGAGTCATGGAAAGGTTAAGTGATTTGTGCAAGGTCACACAGGAAGTATGTTGCGAGACTGGGAATACAACTCTTGATTCCCAAGCCAGTGTGACTTGTTCTTCAATCACAAAAACATCCTCCTAGTCCACTGAAAAAATCTCTCTGTACCGTTCTCCTGCTGTACATCTGCTCTACTTGGGGATCCTGTTCTAAGCACTGAAAAATTTTTAGATCCCTTGCAAAATATTTTAGAACTTTAAAAAAAATCATTTAAAAAATGAAAAGCATTTTCTCAGCCTCTCTTCCCGTCTCTTAAATAATAAAGTTATTTATAAGTTTCACAAGAATTTAAATTCTGGAGCCCAAGAAGTTCCAAATGCTTCTAAATAATTACTTCTGAAGCGTCTAGTTGGGATGATCAAACTATGTCACTTTGGATTGAAATGACTGTTCTCTTACACTGTCACAGCAAAATGTATACACAGAAAACATCACAGCTTGTAAAAACAAAATTTTGACTGGATCATAAAACACATTTGCTTGAGTTGGTTCTTGGGAGCGAAAGGAACCAGTCACTGTTCTTTTTAAACACAACACACTGGTAGGTTTTAGAGTAGCAGCCATGTTAGTCTGTATCCGCAAAAAGAACAGGAGTACTTGTGGCACCTTAGAGACTAACAAATTTATTTCAGCATAAGCTTTCGTGGGCTACAGCTCGCTTCTTTGGATGCATAGAATGGAATACACAGACAGGAGATATTTATACATATGCGTACTTCCACCTTTTCATGTTCTCTGTATGTATAAATATCTCCTGTCTGTGTGTTCCATTCTATGCATCCGAAGAAGCGAGCTGCAGCCCACGAAAGCTTATGCTGAAATAAATTTGTTAGTCTCTAAGGTGCCACAAGTACTCCTGTTCTTTTTGCGGATACAGACTAACATGGCTGCTACTCTGAAACCTACCAGTGTGTTGTGTTTAAAAAGAATACTACGGGATTATTCCGATTTTACATAAACCGGTTTTGTAAAACAGATTGTATAAAGTCGAGTGCACGCGGCCACACTAAGCACATTAATTCGGTGGTGTGCATCCATGTACCAAGGCTAGCGTCGATTTCTGGAGCATTGCACTGTGGGTAGCTATCCCGTAGCTATCCCATAGTTCCCGCAGTCTCCCCCGCCCATTGGAATTCTGGGTTGAGATCCCAGTGCATGATGGTGCAAAAACAGTGTCGCGGGTGATTCTGGGTAAATGTCGTCACTCAATCCTTCCTCCGTGAAAGCAATGGCAGACAATCATTTCGCGCCCTTTTTCCCCTGAATTGCCCTGGCAGACGCCATAGCATGGCAACCATGGAGCCTGTTTTGCCTTTTGTCACTGTCACTGTATGTGTACTGGATGCCGCTGACAGAGGTGGTACTGCAGTGCTACACAGCAGCATTCATTTGCCTTTGCAAGGTAGCAGAGACAGTTACCATCCCTATTGCACCGTCTGCCATTGTAAATTGGCAATGAGATGATGGTTATCAATCATTTTGTACCGTTTGCAATTGGAAATTGGCGATGATGGTTATCAATCATTTTGTACCGTCTGCTGCTGGCATGGGTGCTCCTGGCTGGCCTCGCTGAGGTCGGCTGGGGGCGCATGGACAAAAATGGGAATGACTCCTTGGGTCATTCCCTTCTTTATGTTTTGTCTAAAAACAGAGTCAGTCCTGCCTAGAATATGGGACAAGTCTACTAGAGAGCCAGAGAGCACAGCCGCTCCGGGTCAGAGCCCCAGAGATCCCACAGAAATGATGAGCTGCATGCCATTCTAGGGGGTGCCCCTGCAACAACCCCACCCATTGCTTCCCTTCTCCCCCAACCCTCTTGGGCTACCATTGCAATGTCCCCCCATTTGTGTGATGAAGTAATAAAGAATGCAGGAATAAGAAACACTGACTTTCTAGAGAGATAAAATGAGGAGGATGCAGCCTCCAGCTGCTATGATAGTCCAGGCAGGACATTAAAGGGTGAGGGGGAGAGGAGCGCTGCCTCTCGCTGCTATGATAGTCCAGGGAGTACAGAATCTTTTCTTTAGACACGAAAAGGGCGGGGGGGGGGGGCTGATAGAGCTCAGGCTCCAGTTGCTATGATGAGGGACAGTTACCAGCCGTTCTGCACCATCTGCCGGGAATGACCGGGAGTCATTCCCATTTTTACTGAGGCCAGCCAGGAGCACTCACGGGATGATGATGGTTTTCCACCAATTTGTACTATCTGCCATCAGGAAAGGAAGGGGAGGGAATGCTTCTGTTTAACGCCGCAGGACCGCGTGTCCAGCAGCATGCAGTAGACATACGGTGACATTGAAAAATGGCAAGAAACGATTTTTTTCCCTGTTCTTTCTTGGGGGGGAAGGCGGGGTAAATTGACGAGATATACCCTGAACCACCCTGGACAATGTTTTTGACCCTACAGGCATTGGGAGCTCAGCCAAGAATGCAAATGCTTTTCGGAGACTGTGGGAACTGTGGGATAGCTGGAGTCGTCAGTCCCCCCTCCCTCCCTCCCTGAGCGTCCATTTGATTCTTTGGCTTTCTGTTACGCTTGTCACACAGCACTGTGCTGTGGACTCTGTATCATAGCCTGGAGATTTTTTCAAATGTTTTGTCATTTCTTCTTCTGTAACGGAGCTCTGATAGAACAGATTTGTCTCCCAATATAGCGATCAGATCCAGTATCTCCCGTACGGTCCATGCTGGAGCTCTTTTTGGATTTGAGACTGCATGGCCACCCGTGCTGATCAGAGCTCCATGCTGGGCAAACAGGAAATGAAATTCAAAAGTTTGCTGGGCTTTTCCTGTCTACCTGGCCAGTGCATCCGAGTTCAGATTGCTTTCCAGAGCGGTCACAATGGTGCACTGTAGGATACTGCCCGGAGGTCAATACCGTCAATTAGCGGCTACACTAACCCTAATCAGACATGGCAATACCGATTTCAGCACTACTCCTCTCGTCAGGGAGGAGTACAGAAACCGGTTTAAAAAGCCCTTTATATCGATATAAAGGACCTCGTTGTGTGGACGGGTGCAGGGTTAAATCGGTTTAATGCTGCTAAATTTGGTTCAAACGCGTAGTGTAGACTAGGTGCCACAAGTACTCCTGTTCTTAACACGCTGGGAGTCTATGATTCCTGTGTCCCCCATGAAATTTTCATCCTATTCTGAGTGCCAACCCGAGGTAGGCCTGCTCTCAACCATGGGAAAGGGGACTCCTTGCACTTTACAGAGCATTTTGAGCACACCAGAGAGTAAAGGGCTGATTAAACCTGCATGTCATTGCCTGGGGTGAAACCTCAGTAGCAAAGAGAGCAAAGGAAGAATAAAAACCTCATCAGAAAAATAATCTCTCTTTGTCTGTGGCAGCTGATTCTCCTTTGCAAATTCCAACCACAGACATTTTTTAAAAACAAGTTGGCCAGAGCACATGCAGATTTGTATCCATTTCCCCGCCTGCGCATCCCAGGTATGAAACAGTGAGTGAGGACAAACATCCAGAGGCAGGTTCAGAGACGTTGAGTCTAAACCTTTAATTAACAGGAGAAGATCAACTGAATAATACCTGAGCAAGTAGCCACATCTGCATTAATTATCTGTCAAACAAGGACTCTGCAATTGGGGCACAAAAAAAAAGAAAAGAAGAAGCAACAAATATCCATGGTGGGGTTAACTAAGACCAGTAGTTCTCCTTCAGTGGCTGCCAAGTAAGCAAATGTTCTGGTTAAATTAACAGAGTAACTGAGTAACAAACATGCTGACTGGGTTACAGCAGACGTTAAACAAAAAATTGTTTTAAAGAACCAAAAGAACATGGTCTGACTCCTTAAACCACACACCACATGTTGTTAACAGAGGAGGGATGCTTTCATGGCTGGACTGTGCTGCTTTGAAGTGGGACAGCATGGAAAGCAGAGAGTATTTGTGGGTGTCAAGGGCTCCTGGAAATTTCAAATTACTTACAACCAACTTTTAGCAATGAGGATGTATGTGCATTTTGCAGCCAAACAAACTTGACCCTGCCTATGTCACCGTGATGGGATGACCTTTTCAGAACCAGTCCAACTTAAGCTTTCAAAGGCTCTAATTTTTCAATTCAAGCATTTATTTCATGTAAAATATCCACCTGAGATTTCAAAGGTGCTAGTATTTAACTGGCCTGTAACACATATATCCCTCTGCACTACTGTAAGTGGCATCATAATTAAATTGCTGCCTCTGAATAACTCTATTTAAGTCACTTCATGACATACTTAAGTATAGTGGATTTTTGCAGCTTTAAATTGGTACCTCATTGTCTATTACAAACTAATGGTGTACTCAGGGAACTTTGGAAATAAAATAATTATTATAGTCATTAGTACTGTTATTACTCTTCCCGTAAATAACCTAAATAATTTCCAATAGGTTTAGCTTGATTAGGATGGTTTGTGTCACTTTATTCTCACAGCTCCACAGTGGTTAAAATGCACAGCTCTTTTGAGGGGCCAGCCAACTGACCAGGTGTATGTGTTCTCAACTATCATAAAAAGGAATGAGTTTTAATCTCTAGGAGGTCAAAGTCCTACCTAGTATGCCAGGCAGGAAAGAACTGGGAATGTTTTCAGTGGTGGAGAGAGGGGTTTTGGTCACTTGGAATGAATGCCTATGACCAATCTAATGACATGCAGACTTACTGCGCACTAAAGGAAATCCCATCCAGCTTGCCTCAGATGAAGTAATGTCCAAAGTCCTATGCAGCTTTGAGGGAAATGAGCATGCTGTGGAAAAAATGGATGATGATCATCATTAAATAACATCTGACTCAACCCAGCCCCCAAAAGAGAACTGTGGCAACTTATGAAATTATCTCTTAGATTCACCTCCTCTCTCCAGTTCATACATATATAAATACACCACATCTCTCTAATCTTGACACCTGTTCTCATAACTCTACTTGGCTCCTTCTGCCACATCACCTTGCATTTCCAATACACTTTAATCCAGTAATTAACCATAAAAAAATTACCTGTATAGATTATGTAACAATAACAAGGCAGCATGAGTCACATCTCTTTGTTCTCACTCACCAGCAAGCAACAGAATGGGCTCATTAAGTAGGTACTAGAAGTTCAAAACTCAGATCTCAAGGATAGATAACTGGGCCTTCATTTGTTTGTCTTTGTTCTCTTTCATTATGAGATTAAAAGGGCACAATGTGCCTTTACTTTCTCCTGGTAAAAGAGAGTCAGCGAGCTGTTCCTTTGCTGACAACTAAACAGGGACGGCTTGGAGCCTACAAAATAGGAAAGTGTTATAGTTACACTTTCAACCAAAAGCTTCTTTGTTCTTGTGTAGAGATGAAGACAGGAAGTGGTCTTCAGATTCAACTTCTGGAGGAGGTGGAGATATCTTAAAGAGGCCTGATAGTTTAACACACCATCCAAAAATCAAGCTCCTTGAAAGAGTCTCAAATTAGGCATACAAAACTTGAAACACTCAAAATCACTAGTCTCTTTTGAAAATTTAGACCTTTTGGATCTGAGTTTGGGTACAAGGATGAGATTGTAGACACACCGTCAGATCCGAGTTCCTGATTCAGATTCCTCTGATTTTATTTCATCCCTAGTTAGGACTCAATAGAATCACAGCCTTGCCAGTCAACGTTGCATAAAATATAATGTTCAGATTATATAAATTATATAGATTATATAAATACAAGTGGAATTTATGGTGCCAGTTGGCTGTTTAGTCAAACCAGCTAGCAAAGAATTTAATTATATTTATTATGAAATGTTTGTGCTCTGAGGAGGCAAAGTGCTAAGAACAATGATGATGATGAATTTATGGATTCTTACTACCATTTATTGTACTTTCACCAAGCCTAACGTGTGTGCTGGGGAAAGGGGGTGAGGGGGAGCCTTGCAGAATTTAAAGGATTGCTCTTTAAAGTCTTCCATTTATTGATTTCCTTAGACACGTGAACATACTCAGCAGGAAAGCCAGTCTTATGGCTTCGGCTTCTGCACTTGGAGCAGTTTTAAACAACCCAGTGGATTCTCACTGAATTTTTTTTAGATTCACCCTTGAACCACAGACCTAAGTGGATGAATTGTTGTTCTCCAGACTCAAGAAACAGAACTGCAGGGAGTTAAAGAAATGGGAAGAGAGTGGATTGCCAGAGTTTCTGGCTTGGCTGCACTCTAGAGTCATTACCCAGGTGACTGTGCTCATGGGAGGTCTATAACTGACATAGCTGCCTGCTTAGCTTCACAGGCGCCACAGCTACTTCATTATTTCATCAAAGTTCATTATGTTGGGGAGGATACCACCAATAAAACAGGATTACAAGTGTCTCCAATGAGTCCTTAAAGATAATAATTTCAGGTTTACCTTTTGCCATATCCCTGTTTGTGGCCCTGTAATGCGCAGAGATTTACACCTATGATATATACTAGCTTGCAAATTGATTGAAGTGAAAAACACCAGGAGAATCATTCAATTTGTCTTGTGAGAGATGCTTCTGTTGTTCTGTGTGGAGACTTAATTATTTATTTTTAAAAATATTTAATCACATGGCTTTTGTTTAGTTTTTTCTTTTTTTAGGAGAGACAATGATATAGAGGGTAGTCAGCTGAGGCAGCCATGTATATTAAATGCTAGATGTAAAATATTTGACACACTCAAGAAACACTAAGACATTACATGGCAATCATTTAATCATGTCTCAGTTACAGCTACTGTGCTTGCCAAGCCATGTTTCTACCATTTGGTTTACAGTTTGTTGGGATCTGGGTCTGATTCTCCCCTTATTTACACTGGTTTTACACCCCATTGACTAACTGGAGTTAGTCCTAATTTATACATATGCAAGAAGAGAACCAGGCTCATTGTGTGTTTGTTGTTGTACCCTTTCATCTTTTTGGCACCAAATTAAGTCACGATTCTTAATTCATAGTAATTGTGAGAAGCTCAAATTCTGTTTCTGCCAAAAGAACGAAAGACTCATCAGAAGTCTCCACTGAAGACCTCTTAATGCTATTTCGTACCTTGCTATGATGAGTGGCATAAAATGAAGAAATTGGTTTCCCTGGTAAGAAATCTGCATAAGCTATTGGTCATGGGAGTTGGTCACCAGATAATTAGTTTGAAAAGCCACTTTTTACATCTAACAATCACAAGTTTTTGTACTGGTGTAGGATATGAGCAAACCAGTTCAGTAGGAACATATGTTTTGATGGACCAACTGATGGATCAAATTTGATAAGGATTCTTCCTTTTGTGAAATGGAGATCTCTCATCTACTTTACATAGTTCACAGATGGTCCGGGCCAATGTCTTCTCCCATTTGCATCAATATAAATTTAGAATAGCCCTCTGGCTTCAATGGATTGACTTCCAATTTTCAGTAGTGTGGCTAAGAACACAATTTTGCCTGTTTCATGAATTGGGTGGGAAGTTCATCAAGAGCAAGAACTGTAGGATAAGCAGGGTCACTTCCTCATCACATCTATTCACCCCAATTCCCAATACTGGATCTTAGAATAATAAAAGATATAAATAAAATGAAACAGTAATAGATATGGAATTAAAGCACAATACATTTATTTAGTTATTTATTTAGTTATTTTGCTGAAAACAATGCATTATGCAGAGGTGGGTTATGTCCTACAACTTGCATTGTTTACAATGAAAAAAGCCCAATTTATCCAAAATCCAGTTCAGAGAATACATTCCATGCCCCATTCTGTTGAAATAAATGGGATTCTAATGTATTTCTCTTTGCATTTTTTTCAGAGATTCTTTGGACCTTTGCAAGACTCTAATTATAAACTAATTTTTTTTATGTGGCACTCAAATGTGTTAGACAATTTATATCCATATGGAAACATAGGTCTCTGCTCCAGAATATTTCCAGTTTAAGCACTTGTGACATGATGAAGGAAGGAACAAGGATTACAAATAAATCTGAGAGCACGTAGTCACTATACACACGTCTTTCTCAAAATGAAACAGTTAATCGCAGCTAAGAATGATTATATTCACAGTGTCTGTCTTGATATACAAGCCTAAATGGTGAAATCAAGAAGGAGCAGAGAGTGCACTGGAGACTGCTCTGATGGATATCTACTGGTATCACACAGGATCGAAATTAAAATCCATGTAAATCCTGAGGTAACGTGTCACTCCCTTCTCAAACCTGTATGCACAGGAGGGCACAGGCTTTAGTCCCTGCCTGCAGCCCTTTTGTTTGTATACCAGTTTACAAAGCACTGTGGTATCTTTTGGAATAAATGGCACTTTATACATCTGTGGCAATGGCCCAAATTCTTGGTCAGACTGCAGCCACTTTGCATCAGTCCTCAGGATCAAAGAAGTCATAAAGCTAGTGGAGTACTCCCACTACAAAGGGAAATCCTCCATAGTGGCTCCTTCACCACCACCCAAACCAGCTTCCCCAGCTAAGGGACCATGTTCAGGGACACAGGGGTATGGCAAGGATGTGCCCGAACCCTCAGCATTCCTTGGTGGCCGTTGGCAGCTGCCATGAAGTAGAGCAGCCCGGACACTGCTGTACTTTACACTAAGAAGCAAAAGCGGCAGCCTGACATTTCCAGGACCATCGAGGAACAGGCATAAGAACATAAGAACGGCTGTAGTGGGTCAGACCAAAGGTCCATCTAGCCCATTATCCTGTCTACCGACAGTGGCCAATGCCAGGTGCCCCAGAGGGAGTGAACCTAACAGGTAATGATCAAGTGATCTCTCTCCTGCCATCCATCTCCACCCTCCGACAAACAGAGGCTAGGGACACCATTCCTTACCCATCCTGGCTAATAGCCATTAATAGACTTAACCTCCATGAATTTATCTAGTTCTCTTTCAAACACTGTTAGAGACCTAGCCTTCACAACCTCCTCAGGCAAGGAGTTCCAAGCTGAAAAGTCCTAGCCTCTTTAATCTCTCCTCATATGGGACCCATTCCAAACCCCTAATCATTTTAGTTGCCCTTCTCTGAACCTTTTCTAGTGCTAGTATATCTCTTTTGAGATGAGGAGACCACATCTGTACACAGTATTCAAGATGTGGGCATACCATGGATTTATATAAGGGCAATAATATATTCTCCGTCTTATTCTCTATCCCCCTTTTAATGATTTCTAACATCCTGTTTGCTTTTTTGACTGCCTCTGCACACTGCGTGGACATCTTCACAGAACTATCCATGATGACTCCAAGATCTTTTTCCTTACTCGTTGTAGCTAAATTATTGTATGTATAGTTGGGGTTAATTTTTCCAATGTGCATTACTTTACATTTATCCACATTAAATTTCATTTGCCATTTTGTTGCCCAATCACTTAGTTTTGTGAGATCTTTTTGAAGTTCTTCACAGTCTGCTTTGGTCTTAACTATCTCAAGCAGTTTAGTATCATCTGCAAACTTTGCCATCTCACTTTTTACTCCTTTCTCCAGATCATTTAGGCCTCGCCTAAATAGGTCTAGGCCCGGCCCTAGACCAAATGACGCCCCAGGTGAGGAGTGTCTTCAGCGCCCCTCCCCCCCATTTGTTACACTTTTGAATACCTTATGAGATTCTACAGAGATCCAGAACATTCTAGGAGGTTAGTGAAAAATGAATATACATATGGAATACCTGAAACATATTACCTCAAAAATTATATTTCCTCTTTTGTCGCTAACAACAAAAACAGCACCCCGAACCCAGCAGCCCCCAAGCCCAGCACCCCAGGCGGTCGCCTGGGTCATCTGCTCCTAAATCTGGCCTTGTCAAGATGGGTGTGACTGTGTTTGTGTGTGCATGTGCAAGAGAGAGAAAGCAAAAGTGACTTAAAGCTACTTTTAACGCTCACCACCCGCAAGCAAGCTGCAGTGAGAAAAGTTTGTGCGAATCCCTGGATCTAACCCATTATCTTTAATAAATAAGTATTATACAAAGGGTTCCTATGGCAGAAAGAGAAAAATAAAACCTTCATGATACTGGTTTATTTTTGAAGAGTGGGGCTGTTTCAGTACATTTCCCACCTTGAATACTGAGATTTACTGTAAGACCATATATTTTTTTCATAGACAACAGTCTCTTCTTATGATGTATCTCAGCTAAGTGATTTGAGAAGACAATGTACATAAAAAAACATATTGAGCAGCTATTTGTCTAACTTAAAAATAAAACACAACACAGCACTGCCTAATTTACCAAAGCCAGAACTCTATTTTATATAACCTGTCCTGGCATTATTACTCAGCTCATTATTATATTATCACTCTTGAACTGCATTTGCAGATCATGTGAAAATATGCATTGCCAGACTATGATTACTACAGCTCAGCTTCTCCTTTTTCATTTAGATCCTTTGTAAAGCTAGTCATTACACTGCCTCTGACTGGCTTCCCTAAATGTCAAGATTAAAATGGGGCAAGAAAGCTTATGCAAGGGTGAGTCAGTGAAGCAATTTGAACCAATAAATATCAAAGCAGGCTTTAAGAAGCAAGCAATTCATTTGATACCACATCTTTCAACAAGTCTTTAAAAGATTTTCCTCTGTAGGGTTACACCCTGAGTTTTACGTCTTGATCTCTTTACTGTGCAGAAGCAGTGGTTTGCCTCATTAACATGGTACTTTGTAAGGGAGGCATTTCTATCTGCATTACATGTCAGATTACCCTCAGCTCAGCAAATGATCTGAAATCCCATCTACCGAAATATATATTCCAAAGGGTTGGCTTGCCTCACTCTCTCTGCAATTAGCAATAGTTTTATTAGTTGATGTGGGCCATTGGCCAAAGAATAAGAGAATGAACCAATTTTCTTTTCTTATGTCACCGCAGGTAAATGAATTCTAAAAACAAATGTCCCAATATAAAGCTGCCAATACTAATTGCTGGATACGATGGTAAAGTACAACAAACAATGAGAACTTTGTTAAGGAAATGTACTGCTGTGGCCACTTCTTTGCTTAGTATCTTCAAACTAAAGATTGCAACAGCCCTTCCACCTCCAGCCACACTCCCTCACCCCACAGAGTCTTTTTCTCTTAAAAATTCTATATTCTTCCTGTAATGTCACTTTATTTTACTCCCAGTTTCTCTCTCTAGTTAGCAAATAATAAGAAATCATTAAGAATTTCAGATACTACAGATTTTATTGTTTTCAGAGGTGGACATGAACCAAAATATCAGGTCTGAAAACTATTAGACTTTGAAGGTGTTCAAAATCTGAATCGAGATCTGGAATTGAATTTCTTAAATGGTTCTTCTCTTTATAATAGGTCAAACCAAACTCTAGATCCAAACAAACCCCACTTGGGATCAAGTTAAAATATTGGATCTGGTTTTTAAACACCCCACTTTGTTGCTAAATATATTCAATTTCTGAATTCATTTTGAATGTTTTAGATCCACCTCATTCACACCAATGATTTACAGACATGTTCTGGACCATACAAGCTGTAAGTGGTCCACTAAACAACTGCTGGTGCTTTACAGAAAACTGGTTGGGCGCTGACTCTTCATTTCTAGTTAGTAAATTTCACTAAAGGGCTATGTAAAATACATTAAATATTTTCCGAGCTGTACTTTTCCATGTGAGCAATTACTGCAGTTGCCCAAGTGATGTTAGGTGGTCATGAATGAGAGGGCAGGTGCCTACAAGACACTCTTTCTAATAAAATATGTCCCATAGTATCTGAACATTGGAGAACATCTGCCATACAATTGACAGTCCTCCTTTTCTAGTATGTAGGTGCCATATTTTGTGGGATCCTGTTTATGACTGATTTGATAATCTTAAAAAAGTGAGATTGTTCCCCTATCCACAATCCTCCATTTCAAAATAATTTTTGTACCAAGAATTACTTAGATTTACAGACATACTAGTATCCACCAACCACTGCAGTGACTTACCCACCCACAACTGAAACACTATCTTTCAAAAAAATATACAAGCAGCATTAGGGCTTGGATTTCATTTGGGATAAAAGGTCTATTTATTTCAAGACAATGACAGTACTGCAAAGCCATCCCACAGGGCTGAAGCTCAGGCACTTCGACTGAAAACTGAGAATGGCCGAGCGAAACAGGTGAGTGTCCTAAAGACATCTATGTACTAAAATGATCAGCACACAATTATTTTTCTCACTCCTTGTTCATTGTGCACTTTGTATCCTACCCAATAATTAGTACTGACACCTTTTATTGGTGCATTTGTTTTCACTCTTCATTTACTTATGATGAAATCACAAGAGGAGTATACATTTCATTCTTTTTGTTTTGGCACTGGGCCTGTAAGTACTAATACAAGATCACTAATTGTCCAATAACAAGCCACGTGATTTGAAAATGCATTTCCTAATGGATGAGTATTACATATTTTAAAATCTTATAAGTAGAACCAACAGAAGAAAGTAATGTGGCTTGTGTTACCTTGGACAGATAAAAATGTAGCAAGCTCACACAGTGCTAGTCAGATGACACACCAGTTATGAAGCAGGGGCAGAAAATGGCAGAGGAGTGTGATGAGGGAGTCAGGTTCTTACAATTAAATTAAGCAAACCCAAACGTTTGAAGTGAACCCAAAAGTACAAAGTTCTTCTGAGCCAGCAACAGGTGAAAAATTTGTTACACTATATAAATGTCATTGCTTTGTGACCTGAAGAAGAGCTCTATGTAAGCTCCAAAGCTTGTTGCTTTCACCAACAGACATTGCTCCAATAACAGATTGTACCTTCCCCACCATGTCTAATCTCTTTATGATGCTACCATTGATGAACTAAGCTTGCAAATGGTTGTATTTGGAAGATTCAAATGCTGCAGGACTTGAAGATCGCTTTCAGACATTGACCTAGCTCTGTTCCAAATCTCTGGCTCTTCTTGTTCGGGCTCTTGGGAATGTAAGAGAAAGGAGATCAGATCCAGGTCCAAAGACAATTGGCACCATCCCCATGTATGCAATTTGCATGATATACTGGTTGTCAGGAATAGAATACAAGTCACCTGACTCCCAGTGACTCTCAGTTAACTGCTATACTCACTATACCACAACATCTCTATCAAAATTCATGCCTCTTACAAAAGCCTTCCAGGGGTATGTCTACACAGCAAAAGCTGTCCTTGGGCTAGCCTACCTGAGCTAGCTTGAATCCAATTAACACGGGTAACAGTGGCAGTGAAGACAACACAGCATAGGCTTTAGAATGGACTAATTAGAAAAGTACATAACCAGAGCATGTGCCAAGCATGTACTACCTGTGTTGCTGTGCAGTCTTCACTGCATGTGTTAGCCTCCCACTGTGATGGGTAAATCTCTTAATTCATTGGCAGGCTTCAATTATGAAGCAAATACTGGATTGATACTAGATGGGAAAACTGCCTTCAGTGCCTCGGCTTGTAGTATAAAATATTAAGGGCATCATCCAAACCCATTCATTGGTCAGTACTGATCTGGTAGAGGGTCAGCAGGAGGGACATTCTCATGGAAGATCCCGCAGTTGAAGAGCAGCTGTAGGTAAGTTTTGGGTCAAATGTGACTAGTAGTCATTTTAATAGGATGGTGAAGGAAGTTTTGGGGTCCTGCTTCATTCATAATTTTCTGGATAACCTTGACACCTTTATTATGGAAGCAAATGTCACATTTGCCTAGTTAAGTTTGAGATGAGGTCTGCACTTAAGTAGGGATTTAATCACTTTGTTGTCTAAGCATAATGCAGCCTTTCCTCCCCAAATTACAGCACTTACTCTTTGACCACAGAATGAATTTTCAGACCATTCACAAGTAAGTTAGTTAATTACTGTGGGTACTAACATTTAAAAATGAGTTCTTAACGAAATTTAGTACCTAACATGAGAACATTTATTTGTTCCAAATGACCTTTATAACAGAACACAGACACTCCAAACTTCCCAAGCAGTTAAAACTCACTAAAATCTCACACTTAAGCTATATTTGAAGATATTTTGTAGGACAAATAGTCATTTTTATATCATCCTTCATAATTGAAAGTTTCTTCTTCAGCAGGACAAAATAATCTACTACAAAGAATTCCATGTAGAGCTATCCTCCTTCAAAATGGCTGCCATTTCCCAAAAAGCTACCCACTGCACCAGACCTGCTCAATAGAGAGGGTAGGAAGAATACAGGTGGTGTATTATATGGTGCATAAGGTTAGAGAAAAGTGGGTGGGGGGGTGTAGGTGCATGGTGTCAGCACAGTGCAAGATTAAAGTTGTTGAGCGTTCTAACTATGCATTGCTATACCTTAACATGTTTGAATTTCTTTTAAATTTAAACTTAAGTCTGAATTCATGGGTTTAACACACTCGGTTTTGTAATAATTGCAACATTCCTATAAAATATTTTATCCTAAATTACTGATATGTACTCTCATATCATACTCTTACCTCCATCTTAACATAGTTTTCTGGCTGTGAATAATGATAATAAAACATTGACATTTTGCCAATTGTACAATATAATCCTTTGAGATAAATCTCAGGTCAGACCTGTTGTGTCAAGCATGGCAGAATCAATTGCACAATTTGTAGATATCTGTTTAAGAACATAAGTAGATAAATTATCATTGTCTACAAATGGATTCTCTACATCAGACCCATGAAGTGAAAGAAATTAGTCATGATGTCTTATTAGTAACATGATCTCTATAGACCTCATATCCCATGAAGATGGGCTAGAAGAGCCCGTTGTGTTCTGCCTGATGCAACATATTGCTCTAATGGGTCAGATCAGCCATCTTGATTTATAATGCCATTTTTGGCTTGGGATCTGTTTACCTAAAAGTGCCCCTTCTCTCTTTATGGGCCAGCAGTTGAGATCAGCTAAGGTACTTCTATTCACAGCCCCTAGATTTGAACGTCATGCTGGAGAGCTCTTGACTTTGGAATTGGCTGTCTTCATGGTTCTGAGCTTGCCTCAGTCTATTAACCTTCAGCGCACTGTGTAGGTTTATTTATTATTTCCTTAATCTTTTGCCTCAGTGGGGTGACTGGGAAGGATATTTCAGATAAGCTTTTGGGAGAGGCATATGGTCCAGAGGACAGGGTACTACATTTGGAATCAGGAAACCTGGATTTTTTTTCCTGGCTCTGCCTCAGACTTGCTGTATAATATGGGAGAAGTAACTTCACCTCCATTTCCTCTGCTACTTTTGTCTGTCTGATCTATTTATAGTCCTGGGGGCTTGGACTGTTTCTCACTACATGGTAATGCAGTGCTTACCACAATGGGGCCTTGATCTCAGTTGCGCCTTCTAGGCATTACTGTCATATAAATAATAAGAGATAGGGGGTTCTTTTTGTTAGTATCTTGTGTTAGAGATTTAGTAGTGTGTTTTATATACTCAGTTTTCTGATGAGCATATTTTATAAATCTTAGAAATAAACTGAATAAATATGCATTTGTGAAGATAATTTACGAACCAGGCATTACTAGTATAAAAAGTCAGGCAGATACCCTGCTTGACACACCTAAATTGCAGTGTATATCTACACAACTATATACATGGCAAAGCTTCTTTTTGAGTTTGGTATAAAGTGCTCGTAATAATTTGACTGCAGTGTATGCAAGAACATTAGTACAAAAGTATTCAACAATATATCACTCAGCAAATAAATCTACTCCCTTTCTGCCACCTTAATTCTTAATTACATTGTTGCAATTAGAAGATGAAAGATAAGATCAATTGCATGGTAAGTTACCTAGCAAAGAATAAAAATCTCCTGGGGAATGAAATTTAAAGAAAGAGGAGGCACTAGCAACACATGGCATGTAGAAGAGGAAGAGTATGAAGAAAAAGACAGGGGAAGGGTGGAAGAATTAGGGAGATGGGCAGGCCAAAGGTGAAATCTTGATGGCTGATCTGCACCTATTCTCCTCCGAGGGTCAATTCTCCCCTCTTTCATTGATCAATTCTTTATCACTCTGCTGTTCTAGAGCAGTCTTACCCATGGGAGACACTAGGAAAAAGTGGGGTTTTATCTCCAGACGTTGGGGAAGGGGGATTTATTGGGTTCTATATATATGTTTACATATGTTTTAATTCTATATGCAGTGTAGTTGTAGCCATGTTGATCCCAGAATAGCAGAGAGAGAAGGTGGGGTCTGGACTTCAACATCAACAGTAGAACAATCCGAAATCTCAAAACTCTAGGGCCAATGCCCTATTCAGAAAAAGTGTCCCTGTAAATAGCAGATAATGGTTTCATATATACTGTTCCAATTATTTAATTTTGTTGAATTTTACAGATTCTGAAATCCTAGAGGCATGAAGAACTTACTACTGGAGCAACTGCAAGATTGAAGTCCTCCAGCTTAGGCCACATGCATTCACAGTGTCATTACATTAACTTGATGCCTGTGGAAAGACAGTGAGGATAAATATTTCTGCTTGTTCTCAAAACACAAATGTTATCTTTTTGCTTCCTCTCCGTATGGAGATTTTTGTCTGGTAGGTAGGAAACCAAAGAAGTCAGTAAAAAATAAATAGAAAAACAGAACAGTAATGAGCTACACCCTCCATCCCCTTTCAAAATCTCTAGGATGGCTTCCCTGTTTCTATTGGTTCCTAAGCACCTTTCCACCTTGATTTGCTTTGCCAAAACCATCAGATATCTCTGTCATGTGAACTAGGCAGCAAGCCAGCAGGTCAGAGCTTACACAATTTGTGGCGCCTACTTAGTGTCTGAGAGTTTTACCAATCAGTCGGAGCCTGGGGGCAAAGTGTAATTCTCTCTCTCTCTCTCTCATTATATATATTTAAACTGCACACATACAAAGGTAAAGTATGAATTAGTATATTAGGTTGTTTTTCTTTAACAGAAGGATCAAATCAAAAGACGTCTGTATCTTTTGGACCACAGTTTAATCACTCCACTACAATGGCACTAAGTAGCTTTCATAATGAATATAAAAAAATACAGGCAGACTGACACCTTTCACAAGCAATAAAATTTGGCACAGAACGATTAAAAAGCATAAAAAGTGCTTTAAAGTTGTTATTAAAATCCAGTGTTATTTATATTTTTACATCAAGTTACTCAATTGATTTAATCCCTTATCCTGCTTGAGAGTTAGTTGCCATTAAATTTCTATGAATTTGTTCATTATCTGAAATTATTCAACCACTGTTTTTTGCAAATCTACTTGAGCATAATCATGGTACTATTTGCCGTGGTTCCTGCTTTGCAAGCACTCACAGTTGGAACTCGGTGATCAGCTTTAGTCACATGGTATTGTTTCTGTTTCTCTCCCAAGCCTCCAAAGATTTTTCAAGATGGTCACATGAATACTTCCAGTGCAAATACTTGTCAAATTTGTATGATCCTTTGTGACCTTTTCTTGTTCCACAAACATTGTTGTGCACTAAAATGGGCTCGGATGAATGTTCATGGAAAGCTGTCTGAGCTAAAGCACTGTCACCCATGACCTCAAATGCTGTACAGACTCATAATCTCTATGTGGTCCAGCCACCATCGGGAGACAGACAGCCACATTTACGTGTGGGTTACATGTGTATTTCTAGCCTATTCTCATTTGTTGATGGCTACTGGTTTAGGGCCCTGCAGAACTACCGGTGTCAGGGCTTACAGGAACTTTAGAGGCAGCAGCACAAGATTGGTATTACAAAATCTTCTCATGTTTTTCTTACTTACATCCAAACCTATGAGGAGCCATTCTTGTTTAAAAGAATATTTTCCATGTAAATAATCCATTTAATCAGAGGATCTCAAAGTCCATTATAAATATTCATTAAGTAAGAGACACAACATCTTATAAGGCAGGTTAAAGAGAGGAATTGCACAGCCAAGACTCATGACTCCCAGTCCCCATTCCTGATCAATAAACTACATTCTTTAAAACAGAACAAAAACCTTAGTTATAAAGAGAGAGCAACAAGAACCATGATCTAAGTTAGTGGCGTCATGAAAACGATTGTTTGCGTAATGCTAGCAATTAGAAATATACAAGATGACTTGTAGTAATGTAGGTGTAAATAGGAGGTTATGACGACAAGTCACAGCATGCCCAGTACATTCCTCGCTCAATAGTAGGGTGCAGCTAGTTCAGCTCATTCAGCCTTTATTAAAAAAAAGAAAAGAAAAAGAAGTGTGTGTGTGGGAAACCTGGCTGAGATATAAAGATGCCTGAATTCTAGGGACTACAAAATATCTCAGATATCATACATTTCGTCCTTGCTGATCCAATGATATCAGAGGCTGGAAGCCTAGAATTATTGGGTCTGAACATAGATTTTCTATCTCCTGCTGTTGAGGCATCTATCTTTATCTTGGGGCATACATCACTGTAGTGTCTGAGGACCAGAGAATAGGAATCTATTATAATCAGACACCTCTCTTTCTTCCTCTAGTTACACCTGGTCTGGAATAGGTGTCCAGAAAAGCCACAAATTTTCTTTCTCAGGATACTGGCACAACAGCAATATATATGCAAGCTGAGGAGGGTGGAGAAGCACAACCAAATAAAGAGAATCTATAGGTATCCAAAATGGGCTCATCTCTTGTCTAGACTCTCTTGGCACTGAAGAGGATAACAATATGCATGTACCTGTTAGTAGATCTGCTAAAAACAAGGCAGGAATCAGGATACTAAAACTCTTTATTCCACAGTTTTCAAGGGCTTGGGATAGTTTTCAAGGGCTTATTTGAAGGCCTCTCTGTCTCTGACAGGAAGTACATGTTAATTGTATTCAAGGGATGATAGATGGTTACACTGCCCAAATTCCTGACAAAAGATGCATGTTTCTCAGATGCATACTCAGGCTCCTGCTAGCATGGTGAGACCTGGCAGGTTTGGTAGTTAGCAACATGTGGACAATCTATGTTCACAGATCCTCTGTATTTTAATACTCTATCATCATTTGCTATCCCTGCATGTTTGCTATTCCTATATCATCCTGAATATTGCTAAATATTTCCCCATGAAGTAGAGTTGCCATGTAGCTACAACTTGCAGTCCTTAGTACTTTAAGCACCTCCATTTCTGGAAGTATGTTGGAAAAGTGAACACACTCTACATGGTAGTTAAAGATTGCCTACAAGGATGGAGGCAGATGGCATAAGACAGCATCTCGCTATAAATTCTGAAACAATAGTATAATAAGAAATATTGACAGGTGCTGGGATAGCATGAGCACGTTCTATTTCTTTACTAGCTGAGGCCACTGACGAGAAATCAGCTTCTGAATGGTGCTTCCATCCAGGTAATATTGAACAAAACACCCTGGATAGAAAGGTTCCTCAAGGCTCAGTCTGCACGGTAAATTCACCCAGTAAAATGTCTCCTGTTGTAGCTATCACAGAAGACGAAACTTCAACAATCCAGAGCTTAAATTTTGACTTTCCATCCTCAAAGAGTAGACAAGTGTTTTCTAATAATGCTAAGACCGCTCCACAAAAAAAATATCACCCATGTCAGAAGAGGACTCAACTCCAGGTCCAAACAATTAAGTTCAAAACTAAGCTCATAGGTGTTTGTGGCTCCCAAAGCCTTCCAGTACCTTACTCCCAATGCACGCTTTGAATGAGTCAGATATTAAAAATAATCCCAGACTAGTGGGATGTCACAGTGGGAATACGGCCCCATCTAATTTGGTTGCCATTATTAAAACAATGAATTTAGTGTTTGTAAAAGATGCTGGATGAACAACCCAAGAAACTGAAGACACAGTTTCATACATGGAGCAGGTCTAGCTTGTGTAGCAACTCTGTAACCTTCCCCATACTGTCCTGCCAATGGATCATAACCCCATTTTGAAGGAATCATTTGAGAGGATGGTTCACATTCCACCTTCCTTTCAATGTTGAGGATCTCTACAGACCCCACTAACAACGGTGCCAGTTAACATTAATCATAGTGGTGGTCTCTCTAACTTCATTCTATAACATCAAATATCAGACAAGAATCCATTCTCAGTTCTTCATCTTACTAATACACCTTCCAATGAGTGTTAAATATTCAAAGATAGGCTGCTTTAAAATGTAGATTGGGTCTTGATTTTTTCTCTTCCTGGTCAGTTTTAACCACAGCACTCAATCAAAGTATGTCAAATAAAACCATTGCCTAGTTTCTTGATGGATAAAAAAATATGCTGAACCAGTATGACCTAGCATCCAATTTCTAAATGAATATGCAATATTTCAAACTATTTTCACGGTACAGACTCTTTTCTCTTTTTTAATGCAGAAAACTAGAAAAGAAGCAAAGCTAAATGAAATGGTGCCTTCATGCAAAGCCCCCCTTCAGAAAATCATTTTAATTCAGGGCAGCTGTGGGTATAGTTTATGTAATAAAAAGCAGTTTTGTTAAAGTGTCTGTGGTTCTAGTAAACCAGCATAGAGATCCTGATCAAAGCTGCTTTGCAGCCAAAGTCATCAGCAATCCGACAGCATGTTTTGGTGAAAAGGACTCTCTCTCAGCTGGGATGTCTCACACCCACCCACAAGACAACCAAAGCTGAGCAGAAAACTTGGTGTAAAATAAAGACACCTTTCCCCCAACTTAGTATTAAACCCTAAAGAGCAGTGGGAGCCATGAGGTATACCTATATTATTGTCATAGGGTTTATGAAATTAAATATGATTCCACTGGCTTATGCCCATATACTCCTGATAAGCCCACCAGACTTGAGGATAGTCACTTGTCTCTCCTTCTTTGGAGCTCTGCTCTGATGGAGCCCCTAAGCTTTGCAAGAGTAGGTCTACACTTAGAGCACAATGAATAATAATTATAGAACAATGTAGTCCATGAATTTCATTATATTTCTGGAGTAAGTTATTCATGGAATATATTTTTCACTATTGGCGCAGTTTATAGAGTTAGGCAAATAATTTAAGAATATATGTACCATGTGATTTATTTGATCAATTTCACAAAAATAAAGTCTTGAATTATTTTTCCCTATTTTCACCCAGCTCCAGTTTCAATCTTGAAGATCTTAGGAGCATTGTAAAAAGGAAACTGCATCAACACAACCCTGAGGCCTTTGGTAAATCAGGGTTGCATTGAGGAAGGCGAGGGAGGGAAAGATGGGGAGAGAGATTATTTTAAATTGGTCTGTGAAGGATTTCACCACAGAATCCAGTACATGAACACATTACACCTCAACAAGAGAAGGAATTTTTTGCTTGTGCTGTGTCTGTCTCTTTTAAACAACATTATGCTGCCATAGCCAGCAAATGAAGTAGCCACAAGCCTCATTCTTTTAAATCTGAAACCCAATTAAATGACAACTCTTTACTTTTAGAAGACTGTGTGTTCTGATGTGTAAGAGAGATCCTTGCAGCATAATGTCCATATCAAATGATAATTAAAAACAGGAGTGAGGAATATACTGAGATTTGAACTTTGGACCTCCCGGCCCAAAGTTCGTACTGCAAAACTGGACTTTAAAGGCTCACCGGAGTTTTAAATATCAGACATCTAATCACAACTAGATTTTAGGGGTGATTTAAAAAAAGAAACACCTCAGTGCTATAGAGACCATAAAGTGATGGGAGCATACATCTTACCAGAGAAAAATTTACTCAATGAACGGGTCACACTCTTTTCGTATAGCTTTGCATCTACTGAAAATAGTTCTAATATATGTCAAAGATGCTTCCAACAGGATTCACACTGAACCAAACTTGAAAAGAAAGGAAACTTTGAAGCAAGGGTACACAGTATTTGTGATCCAGAGGGCCACATTGGCAACTTGCCAGGACCGCAAAGGCTCCACACAATATCTATAGATATTTTTATACCAAAAGTAAATTCACATAGCCACACTATTTACTCACACTTGTATCGTCCTTCATAGAATCCATCTAGTTACTTCTATGTCACTCATGTCCATAATCTCATATCATACCCCCGCCCCCAGTAGTGTTAGCAAAGATGTAAAGGAATGAAGAGGCATGATCAAATGAACTAATCTCCCCCCAATCTTTAGAAGGTCATTGTTGATGCACATCAGCTGGGCAATGGAGGAAGCTTGCATTGCCACTACCTGTGCTATTGATCGAGGGAAGATCTTGGTCTACAGAACTATCAAGACAACATATCTACATTTCTTGTTGGATGTGTTGACCAGCATTAAACAGCTTCATCAACACATCTCAATTACAGGAAATGTGTAGCCACAGGCCTTATTTTGGGGGATTTGAGAACTTCAGAATTCCCTTACTACCAGCCCTTTGTATCGGAGGAACTTTAAATCTAACATTTTGGACTAGCATTTGAGGAAGTTGAGGTGTGTTGGTGGAGTGGTTATTGGGGTACTGAGGATTGGCTGGGGTTTTTGTTACAACCTCTGTGGAATAGTGAAGTTTTGTGGAGTTGCTGATATTTTATTATATCTTAGTGTTACAGGCCCAGGTCTACATCTTAGCTGGGATAGCTGCATAGCTCCGCTGATGTCAACAGAGATACTTATAGCAGCTGTCAGGGGAAAGCAGGAGAGTTTGGCAGCAGGGGAGGGGATAGCTAGGGGTTTGGGGCAGGTGGTTTATTAGCTGATGCTTTTGGTATTAGGAAAGGGCTGGCTATATCTTTTCCACACTTTTCCGGAAAGCAGTAGAGGAGCGTTTAAATCTGTAGAGAGGAAAGTTAAATTCTTCACTCTCCATCCCAGGAAGTCCCCCAACCTGGCAGTAATAGCATCTGTCCTGAGTCCCGGAGGGTGCTCCATTAATAAGACTTTTCACCTATAGTGGACATGAGAAATTGTGTCAAGGCTGGCATTCAGTATTAACAGTGGAAGCAGTACTGAAAGTCAGAGGAAGGGCACTGGGTTTGCCTAAATATTCGCCTCTAGTACTTAAAGATTAAGGACTAATCAAAATCCAAAACTCTCTTGCCCTGCCCCTATTCAGAAACTTCCCTCAGCATCCCACTACCACAATCTCTCTTCATTCAAACCCCTTTCTCTTTCACAGGTCCCATGAGGAAGGAGTTTACATAAACATTGATGAAAATTTCCAAATCACTTTCTCCCTGTTATCCAGATTTCCCAGTGCATCTACTCAAGGATGTGCCAAATTTTTAGACTATAAGCTCTGTAGGGTAGGGCATTTCTAGATTTTTTTTGTGTTGTACAGTACTCAGCATACTGACTGTACTTAAACAATAAGAATTGCCTATTAGATAGGGGAGATCAAGTAGGCTGTGGAATGATCTCCCTGTGGGAACATCTGGAAGCCCCCTAAGTAGGGACATTGAAATCTAGGATTCAGCAAAGTTTATGGTAATATACTGTGCTGCCCTAGACTCCTCTATGTGGGGAAGGAGGGATATGAACAATATGTGACAATAGGAGAAATAGAAAGCTTCTATAGTTGTACAATACCAATGAGGTTGCTAGGTTTTACAGATTGCAGAATCCTAGGAAGCAGAAGTGAGGAAACCCAACTACACCTTTTCTAGTTATCTCCCTCACCTGAGCCACTCAAGCATCTTGCAAAGCTAGCCTGCCTTAATTTTACAATAGTAAATTGATACTGAATTCAAAATGGCCACCTGGGCTTTAAATTCCATAACATAAAACAATAGCCCTTTGCTAGTTTAACTAAAAATGTGTAGGTAGAGTTGGGCACCAGACCAAGCATTTGTGATTAAGAGAAGGAAAACCCATCCACCCTTTTCTTTCCTAGCTTTGCCCAGAATTAGCCCCTGAAAGTAACACCCAGCCCTTTTTATATTGCCTGCTGGACCTTGATTGACTTCTGCCTTTCTAGTTACTGGAGGACCAATTCTCATTAGTTCTGCCAGCAGCTGATCCTGATTGGTCTCTGTAGGTAGCTCTGGGAGGTCTGAACTCAGGCCCAGATTCAAGAAGGTATTTAGGATCCTAAATTTCAATGGAAGTTAGCCTAAATACTTTAGTGGATCTGTGCCTCACTCTTTCCCCTCCAGATGATGTCCTCTTTGCATGGGTTGCACCAAAGTGGCAGGGCCTTTTGCAAGAGGCATCAAATGCCTGGTACACCCCATAATACCCTCACACTCTGTGGGGCCAATGCACTATTGTTGACATGCTGCAGGTGAGATCACAATGCAGGCATTCCTATCTCCTCAGGTGAAACTGCAAAGCCAGACCTTCACTGCCATTCAGGCCTTGAAGTGCCCACAGGGTAGGACCTTAAAGGAAGTCACTTCACAGAAATGTGTAAAAGATGAAAGCACAAGGCAAGCTGCTGGAGCTGGAAGATATCTTGCCTCCTGGGATGCTGGAATGTATGTTCCAGAGAGAAATGGATACATCTACAGAATCTAGATCTCACATATCACTCCCAGCTGTAACCAATCAAACACACTCCTCTGCAAGATCAGGGAGTGTGGAACCAATGTCACCTGCTACCCAATCTGCCTCTTCTAACCACTTGACCTCACCCCCTTTCCAGTGTCAGATATAAATACCTGGAACCACCTCTTGATTAAGATTAGCTTGAGAAACAGAGAAGTGGTATAGAGCAGAGCATGATGTTGAGAGAGAGAGAGAGAGAGAGAGAGAGAGAGAGAGAGAGGGGCTATGCTCCAAAGCCAACTAGAGGATTTAGTCTTATGACTTTCACTGAAATTAATAGTTTGCAGGGATTTCAAGATGGTCCTTCAAAGTTTAAGGGGGAAGAGATGCCCAGATGCTCCTTGAGATTCAGCATACTTGAGTTGCAGTGTTCTTTTTTCCTGGGATTGCTACTGTATACGCACATTCCTCTCTCTGGGTTTTGGACAGGAGAGTCTGGCTTTCAGGTATGTTTGTTCTCTGCCTCTCTCTCCAGCCTTTCCTAGTGATAGAGGAAAGATGGGAGTAGGAGGGAAAAGTAGACCCCAATCCAGTAGCACAAGGAGCTTAGTCCAACCTGAATGGGAGGGACTGGAGAAGGAAGAAAACTGATGGGCTTGAAGGCAGGAAGTAGAAGGGTTATGGTGGAGGCACTGTGCACTGAGAAGGCAAGATAACCTTTTGTCTGCTTTCCCTGCAGGAGGAGGAATTCCATGTAACACAATGAATGAAACACAATATCCCCAGAAAAAGTAGATGAAGACAGTACATGAGTCTGGCCTAGAGATACAATTTTCCTGTCCAGCAATGGTGCACAGATGAAGGCTATGTCTGAGCACTAGGACTTCCCCCGGTCAAACCCTTCAGTCCCAGTCCCTGTTTCCAAACTCTACCTCCTTCACATCTACCCGCTATTATGCCCTCACATTAAGGAGAGGGGCTCAGGGGAAATTCACTGAAGTTTTTTCCCAGAACCATGCCCTCATGAGATGGAGACTGACCAGTATGTCCCCTTGTAAGGTGCATATCTGTCCCCTTGTGAGGCAGATATCCATTCCCTCCCCTGTCACTACCCTACTTTGGCCATCCTACCAAACCAGAGCACCATCCCTATTGCCACCTCCCCTCAAGAGGCAACTGTGTGCCCCCAAATCAACTCTCTGCTAAGATGCAGCCCTTTCAGGGACCAGACTATGTCCCCTACCCTCCTCCCTATAAAGGCCCCCTTCTTAGGACCTCCATTTGCCCCTCTCATGATAATCTTAGACAAAATGAATGTCATGGGGGGGGCAGCCTCTTGGTGTAGGATCTTCCTCCACCCCACATATTCATCTCTTGTTCTCTGGTTTCTGGCTGCTCCCCAGTGCATAGGGGTGCAACCCAGCAGCATGTCCCTGAGTAAAGAAGACAGCATTCTTCCCAACCAATCAGCACCTGGCTCCATGTAGAGAAGGGGGGAAGGCCTATAGGTGGAGGATGTGAGCATTACCTCATCACTATTTCCTGGAGTAGGAGATTATGGAAGGACCAGACTCTATCTTCTGGGTGCAGGTAAGGATTCTGGTATCAGAGGGGTAGCCGTGTTAGTCTGGATCTGTAAAAGCAGCAAAGAGTCCTGTGGCACCTTATAGACTTACAGACGTTTTGGAGCATGCTCCAAAAGGTCTGTTAGTCTATAAGGTGCCACAGGACTCTTTGCTGCTTGTAAGGATTCTGGTAACTCACTAGAGGGCACCCCTAAACAATACTGGGAGAGTGTGTTTTGCAGAGTGATGTAGGTAACTCAGGAGGGGGCACTCTTGTCTATGCTTTCTGATGCTAGTATGTCAGTGTAATGGTAGGGGCTGCTACACTGATGAAGGTGACCCCTCTAGGATAAGACAGAAATCCAAGGTCTTGACCCCAACCCAGGGGTGAAAGTATTTTAAAGGATTTACCAGTTTGCCAGAGCCCTGAGCAGGAGGCGGGGCCTCAACTGGAAGGGGTGTGGCCTCAGCCAGAAGGGGTGTGACTTTTAGAGCGCTGGGCCTTTTAAATTGAGATTTAAAGGGCCTGGACTCCAGCTGCAGTAGTGGTGTCTGGGAGCCCTGGGCCCTTTAAATCACTGCTGGAGATACCAGTTGCAGAGGCAGCTGGGAGCCCCGGGGCTCAGGGGCCCTTTAAAGGGCCTGGGAGTCTGGCCACCTCTACCACTGAGGAGCCCTGGGCCTTTAAACTGCCGAAGGAGCCCTGGGGGTCCCTGCTGCCACCCCATCCCAGGGCTTCAGCAGCGGGGCTCAGGTGGCGATTTAAAGGGCCTGGGACTCCAGCCACTGCTGGGAGCCCCTGGCCCTTTCAGTTGCCACCTGGGGAAGCTGGTCTGGTACGGTGCACCGGCTTACTTTCATCTCTGCCCTACCCCACCCTCCACAAGCATTAAAAAGCCCTTAAAAAGACTTGGATGATTAAACCAAGTGTCCTCCTGGGCCAACTCCTTGCTCAGGTAATTCCATCCATCCTCCCTGCAATTTCAGGTGGATATAGAAATTTCCTATATATCTTGTTATTGTGCAGCATTGCTGTGTCCCACCCCACAGGAAGCTGTGATCCAGCAACAGGCAAGTGCTCCTTAGTGCAGAACATAGCTTCACGGATCACATGCAATCATCCTTTTTGGTAAGGAAAAAGAACTCTGCCTGTTCCTCCTGATAATCAGTTCCCAGGGACAGGAAACCTGGGTCTGTCTTATCTTCTCTCTGAAATTAGAGAAAGGATCACGGTTGGTTCTTAGCATGTAGAATGAGTCCAGTGGTATATATTTAGGCCATTAGAGGCATCTTCCCTGCAGAACCCATCAGTTAGATCTCCTGTTCAGTAGGGTCAGACCAGGTTGGTTCTTGGGTGGCAGACCTCCAAGGAACACCCAGCTGTTACAGGGAGTATTGTGGGTGGCTCAGTCAGGGTTACTCCCACTTCACAACTTAGACCAATGTGTTGGTGGTATGGTCCAGGAGAGAGCTGTGCTGCTGCTGGAAGCGCTGTCCCTCATAAGAAACACCATCATTTACTCACTAACTCCTATGTGCTAGTGCACAACACTTTACAACGTTTTTGTAAACCTGGTCACTTACTGAATACAATAAATTTCCTTTAAAAGTCTTACCCCTAAGTGACAAGGCCTCAGGAAGAATCACTTGAACTAGAACTGAAAGGTAAGTGAAGCGGTGATGCCATTATTATTAGGCATCTATTACTTGTATGAATGTTGCGCTGGAAACCCTACCTGAGAGGAGGAGCCACTGGTCTACACTGGGACTAGAACTGAAGAATCACTTGGACTAGAACTGAAAGTCAACATACTTAGATCGACTTACTGTGGTGTGTCGACTGCTGCTGCTCCCCAGTCAACTCCGCCTGCGCCTCTCGTGGCGCTGGAGTACAGGAGTCAATGGGAGAGGGCTCGGGGTTCGATTTATCGTGTCTGGACTAGACACAATAAATCGATCCCTGCTGGATCGACTTCTGTCTGCCGGTCTGGCGGGTAGCGTAGACATACCCTTATCCCCATGCTCCAAGCAGCTTACAACCCCAGTAAAGATGATGTAAAAGTTACTAATAACCCGCCTAACAACTAACGGTTTGACCATTAAGGGAAAGCAAAAGACTCACGTACACAGTACCCTGAACCGGAACCTTTTCCCCTTTAAATACTTTTGAGAATGCCCAGACGCCCCCTTGACTCCTACATAGAGCTTTTACTATAAAATCAACAGGCATTCTTTATCAAGGAAAATAGTTCCTCTCGTTCCTCCCACAGCCAAAATCTTAACAACCGGTTCCCTATAAAAAGTTTCTGAGTTAAGCGGGGGAGTGGGGGAGGGGCCGGGGCAGTGGGAAACATACTCGTGGGGCCGGGGGCCCCTGCAGGGCCAGGGGCAAATTGTCCCACTTGCCGCCTTCCCCCCCCCCCCCCGGCAGCCCTAGAGCTTGCAGGCCCCTCCCCCCTTACCTTCCCGGCAGCTCAAAGCAGCAGGATGACTCCGGAGCTCAGCTGAGCTGCCCAGCTGATGCCAGCGGCTGGCCACACTGCAGCTGGGGGGAAGCGGGGAAAGGGCCGAGGGAGCCTCAGCCTCCCCAGCTGGGAATCCTGGGAGAAACTGGATGGTCTGGTCTGCGGACCTGAGTTCTTTGCCCACTCCCTGGCCCTTTAACAACCGGTTCTCCACAGAGGTCTAATTTTAGCAACTGGTTCTTGGAAACCTGTGGGAACTGGCTCCAGATCACCACTGGACTTATGTCTATGGGAAAGGGAGTTGAATTCCTCAAACCACCCTCCCTGGAAGTTTCCTCCACCTGATTGTCCTATCCTATTCCCATAGCCCCTGCTCCTTATGTTGCACTGAGATGAGAGCTGTTCAAATTTAACCTTTCTGTGCTGCTGAGGAACCCCGCATTGCATGCCCAATAAGGCCTGCAGCACAAGGCTCAGCTGTTCCTTGTTCAAACTCAGTGTGGATGGAGGAGCTGTGCATGCTCAGAACAGTGACTCCCATTTCCTCCCACGCACCCCCCACCCCATTCCTCCCAATTCTGAGCTCCTTGCAAGTACAGGCTGTGCAGCCAGCTAGAGCTGGCCCTGAATTCAAGCATAAATTTGCAGGGAGACCTTTTTAGCCTCCACCTGCACCATTGCTGAGGCTCCTGCGTCTGTAGGTCATTCTATGTTCTCTGCTGGAGAAATGTCGTCACATATCATTTAAAGTTTCTCAATTCAGACTTTACAGAAGATAATTCTCCTCTTAAAAAAACAATTCTAAACCCTGATCATATTAGCAGCCCAGCCAGACAGTATAGCTCACTGTGCCTGTAAGTGTCCCTCCTCTAAAACTCATTTAACATGTTTTCAGTTCTGTCTTAAATATTTATTTATAGTTACAAACTCAAGTGTCTTAGTGCTGCAGGCCGTGACTTAGAGCAGGTGTAGGCAACCTATGGCACGTGTGCCGAAGATGGCACGTGAGCTGATTTTCAGTGGCACTCACACTGCCTGGGTCCTGGCCACTGGTCCGGAGGGCTCTGCATTTTAATTTAATTTTAAATGAAGCTTCTTAAACATTTTAAAAACCTTATTTACTTTACATACAACAATAGTTTAGTTATATATTATAGACTTATAGAGAGAGACCTTCTAAAAACATTAAAATGTATTACTGGCATGTGAAACCTTAAATTCGAGTGAATAAATGAAGATGCGGCACACCACTTCTGAAAGGTTGCCGACCCCTGACTTAGAGTTTCATAGTCAATTCCTATTTTGCTCCCCAGTATTAATTTGAGTAGTGCTTTTAGATTCTGCCAGACATTTGTGTAATATTTCTATTTGTCTTTACCTGACATTAATTTAAACTTCAAAAAATTAATCAGAATAAATTGATAAAATATAGATAAGGGTGCTTGCTCTTCCCCCCAAGTGATTCTTTTTCAGACTTCTCTGAACTACAAGGAAGGACATCGTTTGTACTAGCTCAACAGTGTGGCTAAAAGGATAGAAAACAGTGGTGACATTTTGTGGCATTTATTCCTGATTCTATTATCAGGACTGACTGTCTTTCCAGTGCAACCTGTCTTTTCTAGATTACCCTTTCTCTATAACAAAGACCTCATGTTCCAAATGTCCTGCAACAATTTACTACTCAGCAATTGCTGTGACTGTGCACAGACTGGTAGGAACAATACTTTAATCATCAAGAACAGGACATCTAATCTACCTTTATTCCTGGCTTTCGCCCAATTTGTGAATCCCATTCCACTGCTAATTTAGCAGTGGATCTTGTAAAATTGTAGGTGAGTAGCATCTCAAAAATATAGCACTGCTAGAGAAAAGCAGTGATGCCTTCCCATTATTCAAGTCTCATTTCTGATAACAGCAGGTAGGGAAAAAGGTACATTAACAAAACTATGATGTGGAGAGAGATGCAGGCATGGGGCATGTATAACTAATTGGATCAGATCCACACTTTAAGAAACTTAATGTGTATTTGCAGACATTTAAGTAGATATAAGATTTAAAATGGAATAAACCTGATAGAGAGAATGCTAATTCCTTTCACCTTTCCTCCTGGTCATTAGCTTTGTACTAATGGAGGATAGGTTCATCAATGGCTATTAGCTAAGATGGTCAGAGATGCAACCCCATGCTCACGATGCCACTAAATCTCTGACTGCCAGAAACCAGAAGGGGAAGATAGGGTTGGATCACTCCAACTGCCCTGTTTTGTACACTCTCCCGGAAGCTTTGAGACAGGATACTGGGCTAGATAGACCATTGGCCTGACCCACTACAGCAGTTCTTATGTACTTCTTTAAAAACTACCCGAATGCAAAACATTCCCAAGCAAGGCCCATGGGTACTGCTAGGATTCTGTTACTAAACAGTGAACTGACAGAACTTTTTTCTTTTCCCCCTGGACACTTGGGATGATAAACACATAGGGCGTTTGCAAGAATACAGGAGATGCTGTTTAATGAGAGATAATGAATTCTATCAACAATTCTTTCGGGTGTCCACAAAATCACTAATTCAATAAAATGTTTCCCCCAAATATTAGTGTATCCAGTTTTAACAGGTACCTGTATTCCATAATTTAAAGACATGATCCAAGATTTTGAAGTGATTTTTGGGTTCTGTAATGACTGAGTATCTCACCTTAAAGAGACAACTTAAAGAAGTCTGTTTTTTCAGAGGGTGGGCATTCTTACATGTTCTAATTTTCATCAGGCAATCACCCTTTTATAATAGCATTGAGATAATTACGCTCAGAACAAAATTTTTAAAAGCACTAAGTGACATCACTTAAGACCATAAGTCCCATTTTCAAAAGTGACTGAGGACCAGATTTTCAAAGGTGTTTAGGACTTAAAGCTGAATAAAGGCACCTAGTGGAATTTAAAAAAGCTACATACTGAAATAGGTGCCTAGCAGAATTTTCAAAAGGGCCTGGGCACCTATCTTTACCTTTGGCATCATGTGCCTTTAAAAATCTGGCCCTTTGACACTTAGGACATGTCTACACTTACTGGTAGATTGGCACTGCTGCAATCGATTCAGCGTGTGTCAATTTGCCGGTCTGGTGAAGGCACGCTAAATCAATGGGACAGCAGCATTAGGGAAGTCGACGGGAGATGGTCTCCTATTGATAGTGCAGTATAGCCACCGAGGTAAGTGGATCTAACTAAGTTAACTTCAGTTATTTGAATAATGTAACTGAAGCTGCATAAGTAGGATCGATTTACTGCAGTAGTGTAGACCAGCCCTTAGAGTAAAATTCTGGCCCCACTGAAGTCAATGGGAGTTCCAGGATTTCCTCTTAGGAGCCTAAGCCTCATTGAAATTCATAGGTGATGTAACCTCCTAAATCCTGAGCTTCTTCCTTTCCGTGTGATCTACTAGTTAAAGCGCACATCCATTTTGTTTACCTTGTCTTTCCTGCGTTTGTCCGCCTTGTCATTGTGCACTCACCAATTTACCTAACTGCAGATACAGCCTGAGACTTGCCATGAATGTAGGATGGAGCACTGTTATGAGATGATGTTTCCAGTACAAAAAAGTTACCATATTGCATCAGTTATAATCCCAACAATCTCCTAGTTTTGCAACTATAGTTTGCAGTGCAATGAGTATATATCCTAATGCCTGGGAGGAGAAATGACACTGGTGCCAATTCCACTTATATGGTAAACAGGCTAAAATTTACAAACACTAAGACTCTTCCAAAAGTTTTACAATCTGATGATAAGCAATATGGAGTGAGACAAACGAAGTATCTTCATTTATTAGGGGTCTTAACTGGACTAAAATACTTAACCTACTGATAATTGTTTTGCACTAACTCCTAAATTAAAAGAACTTCTAGCCTTTTGAAATATTTTCTGTAGCATAGCCCAATTGTGTATTCCCTGTATATGCATTAGTATCTTTGTATATGGTACCACCATCAAGAATGTGTGGTGACTCAAATCCTTGCACTAATTTAGCCACATAAAAAATCCCACTACACTAGGATACGAGGATAAGCTTCTTCGGAGGAGCAAATATTGGAAGAAAACTGGTTCAATGGTTTTAAAGTTATGAACATTTGAAGTTATCAGGTTGAATGTTGATCAAAAAAAAAATCTCATCAAAGTTAGAACTGTGGATTTCTCAATTTGGGATGATCTCAAAACATGAGCAGTCTTAAGCAAGGGATTGTTTCACACTTGACATCATCTAAACCCCCTCAAAAACTCTGGGCCATTCAACTTAAAAATGATCATTGAACTTGGCCTGTTTTGTAGCACTCGTTAAGACAAAGATCAAGTCTAAGGGCTGTATGTAACATATGTTACTCTAACTTTCAGTAAGGCAAATTGTATAAGAAATTCTATTTTTATTTTACTGTATTTTGGACTAATTGACAGCAATATCACATAAAAAAAGATCATATTTTAAGGTAATGTTGTACCAACTGAGGATCTGCTAATGTATATATACAATCAAAGCACCTAGAGGTTAGAATATATGACTTTTTGTACAGTTTATTTTGAAATAAATAAAGGGTATACTAGGCCACAGCAATGTCACAGAAAGCTTGTTAGAGTGTGCTATTTAGAAACAATTCTACTTGTATTGAGATACTGTAATTTTTTTGTATTTCCTTCCCATTTATTCTTGTGATTCTTCATAGGATGTCTGTTAGCTACTGCTCCTACAACTACTATTAGAAGTAGGCCTGAAACAAAGCCCTACATCAGAATTTGTGCCAGCTTTGTAAAGCATGCATCCAGACACAGATCTGAATTTCACAACTGGACCTATCTTCCAGCTGGTGAAACCAACGTCTCCGGTCTGACCAAGTGAACTATGGGGAAGTTTCCTTGTACTCCACCATCCATCTCTTGTCTTAGAGTGTAAGCTCTTTGGGGCAGAGACTTTTATGTCCTGTGTTTGTACAGCACATCGCACAATAAGGGCCTGATCCATGCCTAGTGCTCCAAGGCACTATGTCAATATAAATAATGTTTCCATCTGGACCTAGCTCAGCCCCTTTTCCACTTAGAAGAGACATTTGCCCAATAACAGAATTGGTGTGGTATAAGAGGTCTAGGGCAGCCCAGAGGATTCAGGGGGCCTGGGGCAAAGCGGGGGAGCTGCAGCGCTTGTACTCACCCAGCGGCGGTCTGGGTCTTCGGCGGCACTTCGGCGACGAGGGGCCTTGCATTTGCTCTGTGTCTTCAGCAGCATGGAAGGGCCCCCTGCCGCCGAAATGCCACCAAAGACTCGGACTACCGCCGGGCCAGGGCTGGCGGGGCCCCTCTGGGGCCCGGGACAAATTGCTCCACTTGCCCCTTGGGCAGCCCTGAAGAGGTCATCTACTCATGCTGTTTATTAAGTCCTCATCCTCTTCTGTGATATCACCACTGGTTGTTATGGCAGTGACTAAGATGTTCTAAACATCAAGTGAACAATAATAAGCAGCAGCCCAGTAGTGCCTATTGCTGGTATCGGATTCCTGCCACACCTGCCTAAAGCTGTCAGATGACCTCATTCTTCTGAGCTGAGGTGACCAGGCAAACCCAAGGGTAGTCTGCATTTTGATATCAGTCTAGAGAGTTAAACTCCTTTTGCTGCAAAGCTCATCTTCTTGTACTGTAACCATCAGAGTAAGGTAGGCGTGTAATAAATCACACACAATCTCATTATGAAAGTTATATATGCGGTGGGGGGGGATTAAATTTTTATGGATTTCCTCATACAACTTTTTGTTTGGTTAAGGGAATAAAGAGCAACTGCTTAAATACTACTTATGTCCCATTTGAATCTGCAACAGCCTGGTCTCGCATAAAGGGTGGGGGGTATCTTTCTAGTGAGTCTGCTTCCTGAAAACTAATAGCTTTGTTCAGATCAGGGGTCGGCAACCTTTCAGAAGTAGTGTGCCGAGTCTTCATTTATTCACTCTAATTTAAGGTTTCGCATGCCAGTAATATATTTTAACATTTTTGGAAGGTCTCTTTCTTTAAGTCTATAATATATAACTAAACTATTGTTTTATGTCAAGTAAATAAGGTTTTTAAAATGTTTAAGAAGTTTCATTTAAAATTAAATTAAAATGCAGAGCTCCCCGGATCAGTGGGCAGGACCTGGGCAGTGTGAGTGCCGCTGAAAATCAGCTTGTGTGCCACCTTCAGCACGTGTGCCATAGATTGCCTACCCCTGGTTCAGATGAAAGAGACACTTGTTATAAAACTTCCAGTGCTAGCTGCATAGACCTGGGTGGATTTTATGCCCATGAAAGTGAGAGAGAGACAGCACCAGTTAGATCCAGCACAGTGAGGATAGACGTTACGCTAGCTCTGTCAATGCACTTTAATACACAACAGCCCTGACCTCCCTCAATATTTCTTGATCATCTGTTTCGCGGATGGGAACAATCATGCCTAGCTGTGTTATTTTAACCCTGTTGGTTCTAGGATATTACAGAGACAAGGTGGATAAGGTAATATCTTTTATTGGACCAACTTCTGTTGGTGAGAAAGCTGGTGTCTCTCACCAACAGAAGCTGGTCCAGTAAAATATGTTACCTCATCCACCTTTTCTCTCAGGATCCCCACACAGGGGACCCTATGGATATGTATTTCCTGAAGGGGGTACAGGGTCAGCCATTTCTAAGGCAGTAGTGAGTCCCCATCTTAGAAGCCCATCCAGGTTCCTTGCAGGGTCCAGGATCCACACATGGGGCTTGAATGGGTGCGCTACATGCATTTTCCCCCCTGCAGTCTGCCTTTGCCCCTCCTGACAGCCCACAGGGAACAGAAAACTAGGTACTACAGTCCCATGTTGCAATAACATGGCTCCACTGGAGCTAGAGGGGAGCGCAGGGATCCCTAGAATTAGCAATGATGTCCTTAGCCTCCAGAGGATCTTCAGGGAGAAAACCCCAACTCCTCCCACTCTTGTAACCAAAGAATTCAGAGGAAACTCCATGATACACATCTTCCACCAAGTCCACGTCGAGTTTTTTCACAGAGGAGGGGCAGTCAACACCATTAAGATTATAGGCATTCTGGAGGCACTGATGGCTAGATCCCAAAGGGACTTAGATGTCTAACTACACCTTAAGTTCCTAAATCCAACATTCAGGCCCTACCAATATCCTCAAACTCCCCCCTAACCCTGGAGAGGCCTAGAGCCCCTAGGCACTTATGTTTCTTCCAGCAAAGACCCCCAGGCACCTAAATATTTGTCAGTACATATGTGCCAGGTTACCTAAAGTCCTGTGCTTCTGAGCTGCTTAGCACCTAGATCACTCCTATGAAAGGATCTCATAAACTAGGCATTCCCCCACTTAGCTAACCTGTATGGACCAATCTGGTAGGCATCAGGCTGAGCAGGGATTCAAACCTGGGTCTCTTACATCCTAGGAGGGTTCCCTAAGTATTGGGGCTACAGGGGAGCATCATCATCTCCTTCCCCTTTTCCCTCATGTTTTGTGTGGGTTAGGCACACTCTGAAAGCCATCATCATCATTTTTTTGTAGGAAAGGATTAACTTGGCTTATCTGAATGGAACTCAAGTCCTGCCCCTTCCTTTTTATTTCCTACTGGCTAGCTTAGGTGGCTCCCTGCTCAGCTTGCTGGCTTCCATGAATCCCCTTCTTAGGTGCCTAACTCTTCTCCTGCATTGTAGTGGAGGGCTGGATGCCGAACTCAGGGCAGGGTGCCTAAAAAAGTAAGCTGTTGCATCACTTAAATCTCTGTGGATCTAGCTCTCAGCACCGTGCAAGACCCAGTCTCATGTGATGAGAGGTAGGATGTGTATTGTTATAGTGTTTAACACAATGGGACTGTGATGTTGGTTGAGGCCACTAGGTGCTATGGTAATGTAACAATGTTTCTCAGTAATAACTCAACTGGGGACAACAATAGCTCATATGGCACATCCTCCCACCCACTTCTTTCCAAACAGACAGAAGTGGAAAGCGTGTGTATGGCAACCCATTTCCCCCATGCCCTATCAACACACCATGGCAAACACTGAAGAAGACAAAAGTATTCACTGAGCTTGGGTGAAAGCTCAGCAGAATCTTTTTTACTTTAAAGAAAGTTTGAACTGAGGATCTGAGTTCAATTAAAAAGAAAATGCATTTCAGAGCTAATCCAAAGCCCACTGAAGTCAGTGTAAAGACTCCCATTGACATCAAGCCCCTAAAGTATGTGAACAGAACAATTTACATTGAGCCTGTCTTTATTTTCCCATGATGTGGATTTTTAATAATAAATCATTGTTAATGAGGCAATGAGGGCAATTTCAATATTAATCAAAAGTTGACTGTTTTTCTAGTGAATAAAACCAATATGTATCTAGGACAGGGATCGGCAACCTTTGGCACGTGGCCCACCAGGATAAGCACTCTGGCGGGCCGGGCTGGTTTGTTTACCTGCCAAGTCTGCAGGTTTGGCCGATCGCGGCTCCCACTGGCTGTGTTTCACCGCCCCAGGCCAATGGGGGCTGCGGGAAGCGGCGCAGGCGGAGGGATGTGCTGGCCTCGGTAAACAAACTGGCCCGGCCCTCCAGGGTGCTTACCCTGGCGGGCCTCTTGCCAAAGCTTGCCGATCCCTGAGATAAATGATATAATATGTTTCCCATTATGATATTAATGTAAAGCCAGACAGTCTTACATTTGCCTTAGTTGATGCAAATAATTCAGCAGCAAGCAAATCAGAAAAAAAATCCCATCATCACTTTAAGTCTGTCACCTGTCAAACATTTCGCTCTTTGTGACTTTTAAGGCACTTTATCTTTGCGGAGTGGTCCTGGCACTTTATTGTGTTAACACAAACCCTCCACCCCTGACAGAAAAGAAGAGATAATTATTGCAGTCAATGTTATTGCTTTGACTTGAAAGTCCATTCTAAAGAAAGCATTAGAGAAGACTTTCTTGTGGCTGAAAGATCAGATTACCACAATCAAAGTAAAAAGGTGTGGCGTTATTTACCCTGCATGTTATGACACACAAAAGAAAATGATTCAGGCAAGAAAAATAATTACACATTAGTTTGTGTTTGGCAACTTTGTTTCATTAATTTGGGCCACAAACCAAAGATAAAAAGTCTTTTTTTGCTCAATGTATTCTCTGCTTTTAACAGGTCAAGGTGTAGATTGTGTTTAGACGAGTATTTTTTGCTTGCCATACAGTGTTTTATCAGAAGTAGTAAAGTTTGGTTCAACTTTCATCACAAAACCCCAAACCACCCCATGCATTTCTCCCAATTTCAAAATTTCACTACAAACCAGAAGCCAAGCCTGGCTTTTACAAAGCTGAGTTGAATTTCAAGAAAATCTGGGACAATTTCAGGTTTGAGTAGTGTCTACCTGAAAGGACTATATGGGCTGAGTTTCAGTTTGAGCTTTTGAGTTAATTTAAAGCTGAAACACCAGGGTCCCAAAGCTACGCAAAGCAAATCCCTGCAACCAAAATCAGCAAGATTTACATAGGCTTCTATAAGCTGGAGAGTGACTGCAAAGGGAGGGGTTACCGTCTCATTGCTCTTCAAGGGGACTTTTAGTTTTCCAACTGCAATGTGTGTTAATGAGTTACATGGTCCCAGATGGAGCACTGTGTCCAGTTTTGGGCACCACTCTTCAGGAAAGAGGTGCACAAATTGGAGAAAGTCTTGAGGAGAGCAACAAAAATGATTGAAGGTCTAGCAAAAGATGACCTACGAGAAAAGATAGAAAAAAATGGGTTTGTTTAGTCTGTAGAAGACAAGACAGAAGGGGGGATGTGATAACAGCCTTCAAGTACATAAAAGGAGGAGGATACATTCTTCTTCTTATCCACTGAAGACAGGACAAGAAGTAATGTAGTGAGAGAGATTTTGATTAGACATTAGAAAAAACTTCCTAACTTGAAGGGTAGTTAAGCACTGGAACAAATTATCTAAGGAGGTTGTGGAGTCCCCATCACTGGAGGTTAAGAGCAGGTTAGATAAACACCTGTCAGGGATGGTCTAGATAATACTTAGCCCTGCTTCAAGTGCAGGGGACTAGACTAGATGACTTATCGAGGTCCCTTCCAGTCCTACACTTCTATGATTCCAAGTGTGTAGCTCCTTGTGCCTTGAGAAGAGAAAATATGACTTAGATTACATTGGTAATAATAAATATTGAGGTGAGCTTTAAAACCTGCATGGGCTTTCCAAGATGGTGTCACAACATTTTACCTAATGTCTTTGAAATGCACCATGACATTAGGGCTGTGAACAGTATTTAAATCCAAATATGATGAGCTGACTATAGTACAGCGCCCTTACTATAACTATTTAGAAATAAATATTGGTTCAGGTGCCTATTTAGTCTCAACCTCAATATTAGGCAGGTGATAACTGGCAGAAATTCCACCTACGCTACCATTCTACCAGCATGTCAGCAAATGGTGTTGTCTTGTAGTATCAAAATCACCTATGATTCAGAAAAAGCAGCAGAGAAAGAAATGAAAATAAGATGGAACATACACATGCGTCAGAGAGAATCTATATGCACAGGTCCAGATTCTCAGCTGGCATAAATCTAAATAACTCCATTGATTTTAGTACAGAGCTATTATAATGAAGCTAGGTCAATTTATACCAACTGAGGATCTTGCCCTTTAAAAGATTTACTTATATGTATGTGATAAGAATTTAGTTCAGTGAAATAGTACTTGTCTCCATAATATGTGAACAGCAAACATGATGCATTGTAGTCCTGTACAGTTTCACTTTCCCATGAAATCATTTTTAACATAAATCATGATTAATTATTACAAGGAGGCAATTTTCATATTAATTAAAAGTTTACGGTTCTGGCATCAATATGTATTTTGGAGTGATCATCTGAGTACAGGGACACAAAGCATCTACATTCGCAAATAAAATAAAGCTTTCAAAGGTGGGAAAAATCTAGCCAGTGGAATCACTTTTGTTTTGTTAGAAATATTTGTATTTTAATAGAATTATGTAGAATAAATATGGTATAAATTACACTGATATAATTTGGCAACTAATGCCTTCTTCATATGTGGCAGCCTATATTTAATTTCAAAGACAAGAGACACTGGACTTCTCTGCAGTAAGATAAAGAGTATTAATTTTAATAGAGTGTGTGTCTAGAGAATGCATCAGGGTTGGGTACAATGTTTTTATTGCATGCGTCTGGGACGGGGCCACATTACTCACAACTGGCACAGACGTGTGTGTTATACAGGTCATCCCAATAGAGTTTTGTGTAATCCCTATACTATTAGAATTCCATTATTTTACATGGGCATTTCTGAAAAGAATCCATTACAAAGCTTTATTTTAAAGAAAAATAGTGAAATTTCCAAGTCCATTTTAATGGCCTTCATCTACCAGCAGGTGTCACTGATAAGTGATACAATTCTCCAGGGAAAGCCACTGAATAGTCCTAACCTCCTATGGGCTTGGGGAATCAAGGGACATCACATTTGGAATTTTTGCCTGCTAGGTAGCTGTGATACTTATTCGACACCTCTCCCAAGGTACCAAGAAGCTGGCCAGACCCATCCATAGGTCATAAAAAGAATAAGCACTTTCTAAAGACCCTGAAACAATTGCAAACAAGAAAGTAACTTCAGTCTTTCCATTGCAATCCAGAAAAGCAAACCCTTCAGGAGAAAAAAAATGGAAACACACGAAACACAAATTGAATACACTCAGAATGTAATGAAAGGAAAGTCTTTTTTCCATCTTAGTTAATGTTTTAAATTAGAATGTTGATATACAAGCTGCAAAACAGATGGGGACAGTACTTTTTAATAATTTGTTACTGAATGTAAGGCTCATAAGTGGGAGGAACAAATAATAACATTGGTTAGAACTAGACTTATTGTAGACAGGCGCTATGTTAGTTTCCCCAGGATAGTTCTGCCAAAACATCTCAGTCCCAGCATGCAGCGCTCCCTGCTACTCCAGTTCAGGTGTTTTCCCATTCCACCTCAGTTCTTTCAATGCCCTCCAGTCTTGACCCACAATACACCCTAGTTTATTCCTCAGCCTCCTTATTGCTCATGTACACCTCATGTCTACCTCCTGTTCTGGAGATCCTCCACACAGCTTTGCCAAATGGACCTCATCAGGAACCTATTCAGTCCTGATCCTCTGGCTTTTCCAGATGTGCCCCTCTCCCCTTCAGCAGGGACCAACAACTGTGCCAAAGTGTAGGGTCATTTGAAGTATGCATTCAAATAGGCAAAGATGCTGCATATTTATTGGATAAAGGATTTTGAAGGCTACCTTGAGTTTTGGAGGCTGTGGCTGATAATAGCTTCTGATTCAGATAAATTACCATTTACATATCTAATATTCCCTTGAGAGAATGTTCTGATGGCATCACGATGCTACACAGAAATGCTACAGTGAGGGAACTACAGAAAAAAAATCATGGATTAAATAGAGCCACCCACATACTTGCATTTTTAATGCTATGCCATGCCAAATCACTTTGTTTTTTATATGACTGTATCTAACTAGAAAAATGTCTAATGCCCCCACAATCATCACCACAAAAGCTCATCAGACCATGTGTGTGCAAACTTGTACTAACAAACAAATAAAAAAATAAAACCCTTCCCCAGCCTTGAAATCATCCATCAATTCCTTCTAGTGCTCCAGTGCTTGACATGCATTCTGTTCCCTGGTTTTATCTTTCATCTTGCTTGCATAGCTGCTTTCTGAGATATTTGTCATGACTGGCTCACAGCGCACAGCTAATTTACAGCAGCAATTAATTCCATATCAATTGGGAGGGGATGGGTTCATATTTTAAAAATAAAAGTAGCAAATTATATCCACAAGTTTGAAAATACCACTCCTAGGTTTTTATATATAAAATTTAAACTACTGGGTTCACGTACAGGTGACAAATACAAGGAGATGGGAAGGAGGAGAATGTAGAACCAATAGGCTTGATATCAGATAGCCTGTCTCAAGTAAGAATGAAATTGCTGGTCACATCCTATCCTCCCTGCACAGACACATGCAAGCTAGATCCTTAACTCCTGTAAACCAGCATTGCTCCATTGAACCCAATAGAGCAATGCTGATCTACACTAGTTAAGGATAAGGGCTAGAACTGGCAACCTCCACTCACAGCAGGAATCATGAAGGATGTTGCAGGTCATGGTTGAGGTTGCACAGTGAAACTTGCAGTGCATCTGCTCATGTTTTGCTCTAGACAGCCCTATCAGACTGAGTTTTATTGACACATATTATTAATTATTGGGGGAGAGGGAATAAATGAGATCAGTATTCAAACTAAAATTGTTCAGGGCTAGAATTCCTTTTGTGTTTGCTCCCTTACATACCTCAGATGAAAGCACACAAATCCAGATTTGAATTATATGCAGCTGATATGCCTACGTGCAGATGCCAACCAGCAGCTATGTGTACATTCAAATTTGCAAGTGCACGACTTAGCAGGATATACTTCTTCAGATGGGGCTCTTCACTGTGTTTCTAACTCAACTTTTCTTCAGCCTGGAGACATCATCGATTGGCTCAAACATTAATAAAGGTTTTGAAAATCTACAAGTGCAAAAGAAATATTCATCCTTCATTCATACAGTATTGTAACATTTTGTATGTACCAGAGAAACAGCTTCAATCACAAATACTCCATAGCTATTTAGAGCTGAGGATTATCCACTAACAATACAGTTGGAGTTCCTAAGTATTAAAAATAGGTCTTCACTTCAGGATGATTCTGATTTTAAATGCCTTCGTGCTCAAGCACATTTTTCCACACTCCCCTGTATGCACAGACTGCTTTCCTATCCCAGCATGCTCAATTCTTTCAATTCCTCCTCAAAGAGACACTTCTTAAACCACGTTTTTTAAAAACAACAAGAGCAAGAACAATAAGCTATGCCCATTACTAGATTTCAAAGTTCAACTCATCTTCTGGTTGTCTATTGCTTGACTTAAAAAATGTTCAGGGCGGGGACAGTCTTTACCTGGTATACTGTCCACTACTGAACACACTGTGTGCACTAAATAAGTAATAAATAGTAACCAGTACTAACGTGAAATGCATTACACCTGCAATGGTATTTTCCCAAGTACGGAAATCAGAGTCAGAAGCTGCTGGAGAAGGAAAGTCTAGGGGATTTTGTTGAATTGACCTTGGGCAGAATGTACCTTGGAAAAGACCAGAAATATCTGTTTTATATATACACACACACACACATCCCTATTTAACCTGGATGTTCACAATTGCTTTCAACCTGGAGAATTATATAACACTTTACATGATTTTGCAAGGAGTACACCATGAGTATTTTAGAGAATATGAGCCAAGAAGCTGTACAGACAGCAAGGCGTCTGTGTTGCCACTACAAAGTGGATGTTAATTACCTAAAACAATACATATAATAGACAAAGCAAAAAATGCTCTCCATTGCCGTGCCATACCCACTCATCTAGTGCATCTCTAACTGCAGTTATTTAGCCTGGAGGGATCATAATTAGTTGTTTTTCAAATTATTAAGGATGGGGGAAAAAAGAAAGCTACCAGAATTAGAATGGTGGGAAACTTTATATGTAGTGTTTCTCGAGGAATCTAGTTAGCATACATAATTATTTCATTTCATTACATTACACACACACACACACACACACACGGCCTGTACTTCACTCAAGAAAAGGGTTGTTTAATATCGATTCAGTGATCTCTAGTTTATGAGATTAATCATGCAATGGAAACGTTGGGCAAAAAATGAGCTATGCCCAGTGTGTCTAACTGCTTCATAAAAGATGGTACGAAGCCAAGCATGACTCATTTATAATTATAAATGGAGCCCTGGGTGGATACAAAAATGTGGATCCACATCCACCAGGATCAACCCATGATCCAACCCACAATGGGCTAGCCATCTTTTCCCCTTATCCGCATCCACATCCACCCCCACAGCAGCAAACCATCTCACAAGAGCTAGCAACAGGGGAAGGGAGCGAGTGGGGGGGCAGGGTCTTGCAGGGGAAAGGCACTGAAAGGGTGAGGACTGGGGGTAAGGGGCAGCATGGGGACATAGTCTTGAGGGGAAGGGGTGTCGCATCACATGCTGCTCCTGGGGGCTCACCAGTGACTGGGCCCAAGCTGCTGGACAGGAAGTAGTACAGCGAGCAGGTGCTGGACAGCCCTAACTCCGACCTGCCACCCAGCCCCAGCCACTGGCTGCTGGTCCAGAGCGTGCTGCACCCCCTAGGCTGCCGAGTCAGATGCCATGGGCCAGTGGACCAATATCTGCAAAAATGGTCCGCAGATATCTGCAGAGATGAAGTGGATATCTGCAGATTTGCAGGGCTTTAATTATAAATGCTTTGCCTGTCTCAAGCACATTTCATCTAAGAAGCTCAATCTTTTTATAAACACTAATTAGTTAAGCCTCACACAGCTCAGCTGGTAAGGTAAGGAAAAGATCATTTTCCAGATGAGAGAAACTGAGGCACAGAGAGGTGATGCAATGTGCTGAAGGTCACCCAGCATGTTGGTGGAAGTGCTGGGAAGAGAACCCAGTAATCACTGCCAACTTCATAATGTTGTAATTAGTGTGTTTAAATCCTATTTACATTATTTAGTAATGACCTGGGCATAACAGACGGCTTGTCCTTTTCCCCCCTCCTTTGGTAATGGAAAGTGTTTCCCCCTCACTCCTTACCATCCAAGGAATTTACAAGGTGGGAGAAGCGTCTATCCAGCTGGTGACCAAACATAGGTTATTAGCAGATTCAAGCTGACGACAGGCCCTCTGCGTGCATTTATCTTGCACATTACCACAGCCCAGATTCGAATCAGGACCTCTCATGGTGCACGGGAGAGGAGCATTCCTGCCAGAGGAGCTGAAGAGGGCTCTGTCTCTAGCTTATCCAACAGAAGTTGCACTGAGTTCCTCTCAGCTGGAGGCCACTCTTTGCAGCTCTTACAGCATAAACCTCCACTTGCTTTAATTTGTTAACCCACAAAAACTCAGCTCGGATCCAGAGTCTGCTTTTCAGTGTGGTTCCTGCATTTTTTCCCCTCAAAACTCAGGTTGCCCAAGGCACAAGGCGGTGGGGGACGTGACTTGTCTGAAGTCCAACAGCGAGTCTCAGCAGTTCCAAGTCAGCAGTGGAATTCAGAATCCTCTCAGCTCCCTGGCTAAATGGGAAACTGGGCCAAAGGGAAATTCCATCCATTTTGCCCAGACCAGCAGTCTGAATGTTAGGAAGGTAGGAAGTACAGTAGAACCTCAGAGTTACGAATACCGGCATTACGAACTAACCCATCAACCACACACCTCTTTTGGAACAGGAAGTACACAATCAGGCAGCAGTACCTACAGTTACACCTCCCCGCCACCAAAGGCAAATACAGTATAGTACTGTGTTAAATGTAAACTACTAAAAAATAAAGGGAAAGCAGTGTTTTTCTTCTACATAGTAAAGTTTCAAAGCCGTATTACATCAATGTTCAGTTGTAAATTTTTGAAAGAACCACCATAATGTTTTGTTCAGAATTATGAACATTTCAGAGTTATGAACTGTCATAACATTTCTTCCCAGATCTGGACCTTAGCGTGCAAAATATGGGTGTTAGCATGAAAACCTCCAAGCTTAGTTACCAGCTTGGACGTGGTAATTGCTGCCACCAGCCAGGAATTATACAGTGCCTAGCTCACTGTGGTCTCCCCAAAACCTTCCCAGGAGGACCCCCAGACTCAGATGCCTTGAGTCTTACAACAAAGGGAAATAATCCCCTCCCCTTGTTTCCTTGTTACTTCCTCCCAGGCTCCCCTCCCTGGACGACCCTAGGAGATTCCCTGCTTCAAGTCCTTGAAACACAAATACTGAGAGATCAAATCTCCCTCTCCTCTCACCCACAGGGTATGCAAAGTCAGGCTTAGTAAATCTAACACAAAGAGATTTTTCCCCTGACTTCTTCCTCCCACCAATTCCCTGGTGAGCTGCAGACTCAGTTCCCTGGAGTCCCCACTAAAGAAAAACTCCAACAGGTCTTAAAAAGAAAGCTTTATATAAAAAGAAAGAAAAAGGACATAAAATGGTCTCTGTATTAAGGTGACAATATACAGGGTTAATTGCTTAAAGGAAAAAATAAACAGCCTTATCCAAAAAGAATACAATTTAACACATTCCAGCAACTACACACATGTAAATACAAAAAAAACAATATAAACCTATTGTCTTACTATCCTTGTACTTACAACTTGGAAACAGAAGATTAGAAAGCCTGGAGATAGAGCCGAGAGGGTCACCGAACCAAGACAAAGAACAAAGAACTCACACCCAAAACTTCCCTCCACCCAGATTTGAAAAAGTCTTGTTTCCTGATTGGTCCTCTGGTCAGGTGTTTTTTGTTACCCCTTTCCAGGTGAAAGAGACATTAACCCTTAGCTATCTGTTTATGACAGGAACTCCCTTCCCTCCCATGCCCCCCCCGCCCAAAACAAACTAGGTAATGTGCTTTTTAAATTGTTCCTGGTATTTATTGGTGGCAACCAGCTTTCTAGGAAAACATATGGGAGCCCAGCATAAAAGAGTCTGAATCATTTTCCATCTGACTTTAGAGGGTGCCTGCCTTGTCCTCCCCTCCTGCAGCTTTACCCTCTTCTTCCTTGCTAAATGCCTCTACTTTGCCTCCTTGGTTTTCTTGTGTACCTTCAGAACCTGATTCTGATCTCACTTTTTTAACTCCATTGACTTTCATTGGGTTTATAGTAATTTAGAGTCGGATAAGCAGGAGCAAAGTCAGGCCCCTCCTTTACAGAAGGTCTGGGCAGCTTGGTTCTAATAAACCCAAATGTTTTTCTATTTGTATTTGTGACTGTGAGCCATCTGGGGGATCAAACTAAAGCAACATCTAGTCTTCTCATGGAATTTCCACCACGCAGGAAGAGAGCTAACGTAAGACCAAATCTCATATTATTTCACTCCTCTAAAGGGTTCATGAAGGTGAATGAAAAAAACCCACACACAAATACAAGTAAATACACTAAAATTCACACTGGTCGTCTCAGAATAAATTATCCCTGCGGTGTCCATCCTACAATCAAACATTAATCTAAGCTCCATCCTCCCTTCACTCTGGTGGCTGCCCAGATAGAAGTTAAAGACCCCAAGGTACTTTCCAAAAGGAATAGGGGGTAAATGCTGTTGACCTTACTGACATTCCCTTTCTCAGAAAAACCCTGGGGTAAGCTCTCTGGGGCTATGAACTACTGCACAGAGATGGGTGTGAGATGCAACATTTCTGTCCAGATTTTGATAAGGAAACCCATCATCCTCCCTCAAAATGTGTGTATCAACTAGGGGAATTTAAACTTCAACTTGAGAGTATCCAGATGTGAGGGGACCTCGCATCACAGCACACTCTAGTCAAATATAGTCTGTAAGACTGTTGCTCTAACCTGCCTAATCATTTTGCTTCCAGTATCTAGCTTTCTGATCTTGCAATGCGCTGCACACAGCAGCCAGCCTCGATAGATAACCAACTCTACCTATTCAAAAGCTGGCTGGAGTGGGAAGACTCAGTCAAATTTAACTTGTAAGTAAACTTCAGAAAATACTAACTCCAAACAAATGGGTAGGTTGTTCAAAACCCAGGTTTCCTACTCAGAAAGGTGCAACTTTCATTAACACTAAAAAGTTAAAGGGTCATGAGGGCTTGTGAGCAGAGTTGCCTGGGTCCAGCCACTCTTCCTATGGTTGCTGAAAATAAACAATGAACGTCCCCATTTGAGATTGGCAGTGATCTTGGTTGATTGGGCTTTTATTAGTTTTTGAACAGCAGCAAGGTTCAAAGGCTATATTTGTTTTTTTCCCACTGATCTGCTGGGGCTTCCATCTATCAGTGTGAAAAACAACAACCCTCCTCTGTTCTCTGGGAAGAGCCCTGGTAAAGTGCTAGACAGAACAAACTATTGCAGATTCATAGAGGCACAGTGCTAGATAATTCATCCCCAACTATCTGCTTGGGGGCATACAAGAGCTTACATTTCTATCGCCTCTTTCACCTGGTCCCTGCACAGGTAGATAAAGTGGGAAAGGCATAGAAGAGGCTGTGAACCCAGGGCTTCTTGCAGTCAGGGGAATTTTATTAATTGGCCCTTTTTGCGGCACCTAGGTTGTAGGGTAAGCACAAAGCCCGGCCCTGCTACCAGAATATCCCTTGGGTAGGGAATCCCTACACAAGGCCTTTCAGCCATGCAGGGAGCAGGAGCTGTTCCAGGGAAGGGGCACTCTCTGAGTCGAACAGTGTCATGGTGAGTCTGCACACTTGCAAAGCCACATAAAGACTCTTGAAGAGGATCACAGTTTAAGGGAGCCTAACAGGGTCCAAGGCCTACACTAGCTCCCAAATAAGAGAGATGCGAGCTGTCTCCCCTCTGTCCTTGGCTGGCCTTTGCACCAGAGCAGGGATGATTCTTCCCCATGGAGGGGAAGATGCTGCAGGACTATCAGTAGCCTCTGCAGAAGGGGGCTGCGGAGGGGAGGTTGGGGCCATAGTCTCAGTGTCCTCCCCTTGGCATACTGAATGGGCACAGAGGGAAGCGGACACCAAGACAAACCCCTACTCTTATGAAAAGTGTCATGGGACCTGGCTGCTTTAATATCCCAGAACAATAATTACACACTTCCCCCTCTGCCATGAAAACATAAACATTTTGTTTTGTGTTTCCTCAGTCCCGTCTCTCTTGGGACTTCAAAACACTTCACAACATTGCTAAACTCAGTCTCTCGGCACCCGTGAGGTGCCTATTGCTATTGTCCAGCTTGGTAAACTGAGGCACGAAGAAGGAAAGTGACTTACCTTAGGTCACACAGTGAGTCAGTGATGGAGCTGTGATAACAATCCAAGACACCTGGAGCGGGAGTCTCCCCTCCCTTATGGCTTAGATGGGCTATAACAGCCTCTTAGCCAGCCAGGAAACAGATTCTATCCACTCAGGCACTGCACTGGACAACCATAGTCAACCTTACACAGGGCCCCTGGCACCTAGGAGGGCTGGTCTGGATTGTGAGGGGGATTCCCAAAGCACAAAGTGCCCTGGTGATCTTGGGGCAGCTCTGGGGCTCATTGCAGGCAGGGCTGTCATAACTTAGAGTGACAAGGCAGGTTCATACTCTGATACCAGCCTTTGACATTTAGCAGCAACACCCTTGGCTCTGAGGTAAAAATGCATTTTCTTTCAGCAGCAGCTCAGTTAGGCCATCACATGAAACTGTCCATTTCTTCTGTTTCCGAGAGACTGCTGAGTCAGATCATGGAGAGATGGGATTGCAACAATGTTAGCCACCAGCTATTTCCTGTTTGCCAGAGAATCTCACAGGCTGAGGCTTCCTGGCCAACAGCACAACCAGGTGGATCGCATGGTAATGAGATACCTGAACACTGCCAACAGCTGGGCAAGAATTAAGCTTGCACTTGGCTGACTGTTGATCCTCACAGGCTTTTTACAGATGAAGTGCATTATTTAACAGTTATACACACCCCTTTATATGAAATTTCCTGTTGGTTCTCCTACCCCAGTGTACCACATGTCTTTACTCATTGTGTTACATATATAAATTAGATTGTAAGCTTCTAAAGGCAAGGACCTTGTTTTATTTTATACCTGAAAAGTGCCAAGCACAACTGTGGGCCTATGCCAGGGATTGGCAACCTTTGGCACGCGGCCCATCAGGAAAAGCCCCTGGCAGGCTGGGCCAGTTTGTTTAACTGCAGCGTCCACAGGTTCAGCCATCGCAGCTCCCATTGGCTGTGGTTCGCCGTCCCAGGCCAATGGGAGCTGTGGGAAGCAGTGGCCAGCACATCCCTTGGCCTGCACCACTTCCCGCAGCCCCCATTGGCCTGGAGCGGTGAACTGTGGCCAGTGGGAGCTGCGATCAGTCGAAGCTGTGGACGCTGCATAAACAAACCAGCTCGGCCCACCAGGGGCTTACCCTGATGGACCGCATGCCAAAGGTTGCCCATCCCTGGCCTATACAATTAAATAACAGCTAATAAATAATCAGTTGCAGTAAGAGCACCAGATTCTCTTATATTTTATCATTTCTCAGGATCATGATATCATAAGGAGCAGATTCATCCCTGCCCTAGTGCAGAGGCCAGCAAAGGGACAGCGGGTAGTGAACACATGCCCCCTTTATAAAGAACTTGTGAGGTCCAGTGAGGCTCCTGGCATGGGCGTAGCCAGCTGTCAGGGTTGCCCAAAGTCGTATGTCCAACTTTCATGGCCTCTATGGAGCTTTGCAAGAAAGTACAATTACTGGAGAGCTCACATCTGCCCTGGTATTACCCTTCTCTCCCCAGTATGCTCCCTGCCTCTCCTGGTCTGCCTACATCCTGTCTTATCTCTACCCCCAGTACACCAGGAAGCTACAGAGGTAGCACTGTGCTGTCATTGTCTCCAAACAGTTAGGCTTCTGGGACAGAAAACGCTCCATATTTACTGCTATTAATGGCAAGATCATGTGTTTATACGATAGAGCACCTTCTTTTCCAAGTGTATTCTACAGAGTCTATAGAATACAGAGGAATTATTTAACCCACTGCTGATAGGCAGTCAGCCCTGAGTAGAACATGGCGGCTGACTACAGTAGCCCCTAGAATAAGAAGTGAAGAATCCAAGTGAAACTGCAGAATATTGACACAGACAGTAATTATTCAAATTAGAATGGGACTAGGATTATGAAGGCTGAAACCATTTACTGCTGCAAACAGCGCCACTGGATTTTCAGCTCTCACTAGTGTTCAGGGGCACTCAGTTTTATATTTTCCCTGACAGACACCACCACCAACAGCACAGTGCCCCTAGTGCCACCTGGGGGCATGATTCAGTACTGACTCAGATACCACTTAATAACACAGCATCATGTTCTGGCTGTAGCACTCTGGAATGTCTTTGGTCTTCTATGCAAATAATAACCTGGCTCCTGACTTGATTTAGCTTGTAAGAGCCGAGAAGATCCCACTGTGATAATAAAGGAAACTCTGGATTAGTGCATATGAAGTGAATTTCTGCACTAAAACAAGCAGGAAGGGAAAAGTGAGTGCATTGCTGACGAAACAAAGGCGCATGTAGCTAGAGTGACATGGACTCATTTCAGATTCACTGAGATTTCTCACACTCTTACCTGTGCACTTCACAGGGAACTGCAATGTCTCAACTGATTCCACTGGAAATAATGCCGCATGCTCTTGGATTCTTGAGATGGGGTACACTACCCATATATGGAGCCATACACCTGCTGGAGGAAAGTGAACCTGTGTGTCATGCTGTGTATGTCTCATTCATGCTATAAACGGAAAACTGCTGACTTCGGGACTGAACTATGCTGGTGAACTGGCCTTCCCAAATAATTATTGAGATTTAAAGAAAAAGAGAAATGCATTAAAGAGTTGCTATTTATATTTTCTTGGTAAACCAGAAATATACCCAACAACTCTGCTGCTTTGCAAACAGAAAGAATATATAGGGATTCCTTCAGTTCAGAATGATGGTCTGTTACATGCTGTAGGTAATAATTATCCTCATACATGGTTAAAATTAGTCAGACCTCACTGGCAAGTTAAAACCACGTTATTCATAAATTTTCATTGGCTGAACTGTTTTTGCTACTGTGTGTATAGCACTTCAGAAGGAAGTGGCAGGAAACAGAACAGAACTCCCAGGATGTTTATAGTTGGATCCAGATTAGGGACTGGTGAACTTCAAAAGATTCAGCAGTTTGGACTTTCATGAGGATCTAAGCCTCTTTGGTGGAGCAATCAGGCTGGAAATCACAGAATAAGCGATACTTAGAGTCTTCTCCTTTCATTGGAGTTGGAAATGGCACAAGAAACGCTTTTCTCCTTTCTTTCTGCTTCTGGGTGCATAAATTGGGATGCACCAAAATGGATGAGGGTGTGTGTGTAAAATTAACTGCACTTCTCCAAACTTCAAAGAGTGTTCCTATTGAGAGTCATGGGCAAAGATTAAAGAGGGCTCTATAGCTGTCCAAACTGTCCACCTAACACTATTACTGACTTTATGATCTGTGTATTATGCTTTTATATTACCTTAACATGGATTATGGAGCTCATTCCTATGCTGCAAAACGCAAAAGATAGGGTCTAGCGGGTGAATCATGGCATTGGGAGCCAGTCCTGGGTTTTATCCAAGCTCTCTCACTAATTCTCTCTGAGACTTCAGTTAAATTACTTAGACTTATATTTTTTAAGGTTCCAGCATACTTCTGCACTGACGTGAGTTCCGAATTCAATTCAGCGTTCCACATGTGCTAAGGTATGTTTACTCTCAAGTCAGTCCCTTGATGTGTTTGTGTACATCCGATGTTGCATGTTCACACTTTGCAAAACATAATCCTTAACCATGCTCTGTGTCACATTCCCCATCTGTAACATGTGGACAATAATACTTCTCTCCCACACATGAGGAGTTGCAAGGCAATGTTTCTAAAGACATCCTTGGAACCTTGGACGTTTCTGAACTTTGGATGGAAGACACTATGGAAGCCCATACTATTATTATAACAAAGTGAACTGTAGTCAAGAGAGACTTAGCACAAGCTCTAACAGGCTTGATTAGATGTAGACTCCCTTCTGGCTCACCTATCAGCTTCATCCCATGAAGATTCCTGAGTGTCAGATGCGGTAATGTACAGGCCACAACCACAAAGAATGAGTCCAGACACCAGAGGGAAGTTGGTGGAGGCTTTGCTAATTATGTCCATTCTAACATTTGGACACTTTGACTGATGTAAAACTTTCCATTACAAGTATGATGCCCCAAATCACCATCTGCCATGAAGTTTTAGCTTAAATGTAGAAGTTTGAATAATCTCTTTTACAGACTATTGTCCTTTCTCTTTATGCAATTTATCCAGATGTGTTCTCTAGTGAATCATAGAAGCTAAAGACGGAAAAGTCTATTAGATCATCAAGTCTATCTTGCTACTGGTACAAAATTATTCCCTAATGAAAAGTATTTTGTGAAGTTTCCATCTATTTCAATTGAGTTACATCAGAGTGGAATGGGAGTAATGCAGTGTAAACATGGAGCTAAGTCCAGTGTAATTGTGGATTACTGGAGTGGTGAACCAGACTCTTATATTCAAATATCCCAATTAACAGGTCTTCCCTCACTTCCGTTGGGAGACCAATTCACATCTGAGAATGCTCCTGCTGCTCCCCACAGATCTCAACAGATGCAAGTCAGTAAACTATCACTGTTGCAAAGGGATTTTACTTCAACAGAAAACACTGTGAACCTGCTACAAGCACAGAAAGAATTCAAAAGCCAGTGAAAAAAGGCTCACCATGATGAGTAATTTCAGAGTAGTTGTGCAGCTACCGGTTCTGAAGCTAGTAATTTGGAGTTGTAAATTGTAATTAAACAAGTGAGAAAAAATGTTATTCTCTATTGCCAAAAAATATTCATTTGATATGTGAGGCTAGGCTGGCTGCTGTAAACATCCTTCTGAATGTAGTTGTAATTCCTGTTTAATAAAATTCCAGATGAGATTTCTTTTTATCAGGCTATTATCTGTAATTAAGGTATTAATATTCAGTCACTTTGATGTCACGTCATCTTTGAAACATGAAGTCTGAAGTTTGTCTCCTTCTTGGAAATGAAGATGAATGAGTTGGAAGGGCAGGCCCCCAAAGATACTTTTAAAAGCAATTTGGTGTTTAAAAAAAACCATCTCCTTGACAGAAAGCTTGCAACAGACTCTTGTAGGAAGTGAGTAACATGACTCACACCTTCCACAGAGAAACCTGGATAGGATTTGAAGCTTACCTACTCTTTTATTCCATGCTACTTGCTTGTAATGAACACCCAAAGCACTGTAATTCAGAATTCTCTTTATTGGTAACTATCTTATTATTCCTATTTTACAGATGGGAAACTGTGGCACAGAGGGTGAAATTCATTGTCACGTGGAGGGTTCATGCATGGCCCCCAGCAACATTTCAGCCCCATGGTGGGACTGTACAAAGAAACTGCAGGCACAGCAGCCATCCAGTAGGGCTTTTGCCCTGCGTACTGCTAGCTCTGCATTGGGAGTCGGCACAGGAAGGAGCCCATATGATGCATGGCTGGGCAGATCCAAGGGCCCTGTCACCCATGAAAGCAATCACAGTTCAATCCTCATGGAGTTCTGCTGCAGTCTCATGTCCTAGCACTGGAGTTAGGGGTGAATTTTGCCCCTCTCAGCCACTACACCTATTGTTGAAGAGTGGATTTCACCAAGGGCAAACAATAAGTCAGTGGCAGATCTGGGACTAGAACCCAAGTCTTTTGACTCCTAATCCTATGCCTTGGCCACACAAACAACCCCAGTCAATTACTGTCCTCTCCAAAGTATTGTCGAATGTGCAGTCTTTCTTGCCATCTCTTTTCCCCCTTAATTTGTCAAAAATATCTTTCTTTTGGCATGGGGCCACGTTTACTCTCATTATCCCTTTCTTGATTCTGGATGCAAGCCAACCTAGATATAAGCTGTTCTCCTGTCTGCTTATAATTAGAATTCACACAGGGTGAAGTTTGTTTTATTTCTAAAGTTTTATTAGTGGGGTGGGGGAGCAGCATGTGGGAGGGGAATCACACAAATCCTGTTATTTGTACATGTTCAAAGTGGTGCATGGAAGGAAGATGCAAAAATCCCATTAGTCATTAATAAGATTTGGGAGCAGATTTCTTAGGCAAGACTTAGAAAATTTACTCATGACATCCTATTATACTGATTTCTATGCTCTTCCTTGACACCTCTCCTCCCCCTGCCATCATTCCATCCAGTTTGGGCTGCATTTTCATACAGGCACCTCAGTAAGTGCAAAACCTCAACATTGCAGATCCTGCCTTACTCACCTCTCCCCTCCCACCCACGATCTGCTTCTCAACTAATGCAAGATTTTTGGGTCTGTGTTAAGTGGCAACATGTTGTATAGTTGATAAAGTTTATCAAAGATGAGCTGATGAAAGTCAGAGTCAGACCTGCGGGGTTGGAGATGCACAGATTTAGCAGTTGGTTCAGTTGCAGCTATAGTTTCTTACCAAAACTCCAGATCTTTAAAGATGAGTAAACTGATTCAAAGTTGAAAAGTAGCAGCAGCCCATGTCCAGGACACCTACATGGCTCTGCACTTCTCTGTTCTAGACATGAACTGAAGTGATTGACCAGTACTACTAATTAACTTTATTAATCACTCAAGAGCTGATCCTGATCTCACTGAAGTGAATGGAAGTTTTGAATAGTAAATGAATGTGGAAGAGATCTGTAGAAGGACAAAGCAAGTCAAGAGAGAACAAATACAGTGTTGTAAGTGGGTATTTGGGCTTGAATGTTTCTTGAAATAGGTGGGGCTTCCATAGTTGCTACTGAAGAGGATGGGGCTGTAGAAATCTTAGAGATGGGTGAATGAAGGAGACAATGGGGTTAGCGAACTAAGGCTTGGGAAAGATCATTTATAAAATGGCAAAACTAGCATATGCTTCATTTCTCTCGAATCTTGTCTTGACATCTGTTTCCTCTTGGATTTTGTTAAGCACAGCCTGTTAGTAGACAGAATTAAAGATGCCCAGTTATCTACCATCTATTTTCATATTGATGTTTCACCTGCTACTCCTCGCCACTCTCCATACCTGAGTAGTCCCCAAAAGTTCCATGAGGTTGTATTTGATTGGACTATTTTGTATCTTGATTTATACTTTGTTCCTGGCTCAGTTGGTAGCATCCTTGCCTTTCTTACTTGTAAGTCCTGGTTCCAAGCCCCTGACCATGCAAGAGTGGAGGAGATTGCTCCACTGTTGCAGGTGGCATCCATTAGATGAGGTGCTGGAGCAATTTCCCTTCTGTCTCTGGTGATTCTTGAAAGTGCGTGTTCCAGAAGCCTATGGGTTAATCCCAATATCCTGGCCAACTCAATAACACATGCTATAATGTACAAAGCAATATGTGGGTTACTGTTGAGCTTATAGGGCTTGTTTATATGTACATTTAGTCTGCAGCAAGCTGGAGTGTAAGTCCATGTGGACCCTGCTGCTGTGCACTATCAGTTCCTTAGCACACTTTGATCTACCCCAGTTTGAAAAAAGACTAGATCAAAGCACACTAAGCAACTGTTGGTGTGTGGCAGTAGGGTCCACATGGATGGTTAGGGCACTTCAGGCTAGTGTGGGGTAGATTCACAGCCCAGCTTTCTGCGAACCAAATGTTTGCCTAGACAAGCCAATAACATCTGCTCCATTTGCTTAAACAGTTGCTGCACTGCCAGTACCTAACTCATTACATTGTAATATGCTTTGAGCTATCCTGAGTATAAATGATTGTCTATAAAACCAAGTTCTATTCCATTCTCTATTGTCTCCTGCCCTAAGTCACCCATATCCACAGATCATCTAATGAAAAGTTCACATGCGAGAAATTATTTCAAACATTGGTCTCCTCGTTCTTGCCATGTCTCTCAGTGAGGTGAAGAGCCAGTCAAAAATGGAGTCTTTCAGATTGTGTTTCAAATGCTTGAACCTTTGCTTCTCAGCCTTAAAGTGCATAAGAAAAAAAACAGATGTCTTGTGGGGGGGGGGGGGGAAAGCAACAAAAAAACCCTTAGCTTTATATGCACTTGGATCTTTCATTTTATAAAAACAGTCAAGCCACAACCACAAGATTTCACAGATAAGAGAAAAAATGTGGATTGTACTTAATTCAATATTTTAAAGAAATGCTCTTACAGGGAGACGGCAAACTGAGCCAAAGCCAGACCAAGACTGCTGACTGATCTGAAAAATGTGAATATTATTCACACTGGGACACCACATCTCATAATGCTCCATGTGTGCTATAGTATATAATTATGAAATGTTTGCATTAAGTAACTTGGGTGCCTAAATACAGATGTTCCTTATTGACATTAATTGGACTTGACATATCTTTGGCCTGCTTTATACCAGTCACCAAAGCATGCATTTCCACTTTACCATACATATTCTAAAGGAGCTCTGTTCCATATCGAGCTTATTAACAGAGAAAAACATTAGTGCCTTAGCTATCTGTCATATATTTCAGTTAAAAATGCAATTGGTTTACTTTGAAGAGTGTATTTGTTAGGGTACTTACCACAAACATTAATTATTGTACTTTTTCTTTTTATTTACGGTGATATCTGTCCCCAAGACTCAGCCAGGTAGTTTTTCTTTCAAAAAAAATCATTGTGTTTTGGTGCCATTCATTCTTCTTACCACAGCTGAAATGTCAAATTTCCCTAAGAAAGAAAGAAAGAAAGAAAGAAAGTTAATTGTCCCCTTGCCTTAACATACACAAATAAAAGTCCTGTTGAAGTTATTGTTAAACTTAACTGTGCTGTGCTATTCTCCACTGAGGCTGTTTCTACTGTTCCAGAGAGAAAACCTACTTAACTCTTGAACAGACAGTGTTATTCAGGCTATTATAGATGGGTTTTCCAGCCATGAAGTTGAGATCTGGATCTGAACTTCCCCAAAGTTTGGAGGACCTTGGAGAGTTTGGATCATGCCTATCTCAATAAGCTTTCAAAAAAAATATTAAAATTAAAACCAAACATAGACTTGCATATGTTTTTGAAATACTCGGAGTCGTCGGGGAAGGTAAGCATGTAAGCTACAATATTAAGCTGGCCTGTGGGTGAGTGGTTATCTTTTAACTTTATCTACATACTCCTGTGGTTCACACAAAGATAGAAATTCATCTGAAGCTTGTTTGGACTATCATTCAGATTTGAAATAATTTTTAAACGTTTTCCAGTGAGATGTCTTGCACATACTGCTTTTGGGTGGCTCAGAGATACCTCAAGAATAGCCTTTCTAGAGATGGGGCTGTGTGTAATATTAGGAAGAGTGGAGGCACCCACAAATTACTTTTAAATTTTTAAACAATGTATAAATTCCATTTTGAACCACTTTGATGTGATATAGATTCTATCTTTTCCAAAGCTGGTGCATCTCACCACCTTCACTCTGAACAAAATGAGCTTCATGAAAATATCTAAGCTTTTAGGGTCAAATTCAACCCTGGCATAAGTGAGTACATCTCCACAGAAGAAAAAATGATTCTCTGTCCCTTAATACTGTAGGAGCATTTGCTTTCCTTCTAGAATCCAAAGCCACTTGGCATGGTTAACATATGACATCCTGCTACCTCATAGACTCATAGACTTTTAAGGTCAGAAGGGACCATTATGATCATCTAGTCTGACCTCTTGCACATACTTCTAGATAAAGGATTAGGTGTTGGCTTCAATTCCTTGTCTCATGGAAGGAGAGTGTTGGGTTTTGTACAAAAAGGCTATGTCTCATGTTAACACTAGTTGGGAATGAACTTAAAGAGAAAGCAAAGTATTGGATCCAACAGCACCTATAGCCAAATACTTCAGTTCAGTGAAGCTACTACTTGGTATAGTTCTTTCAGTTTCCCCTAAAGGTATTGGCAGAGCTAGCAAGTTATCAAGAGAAAGAGCTTCCCAAGAACTACTATGAATCACAAAGGGAGGTATCCTGTGGTGAAGTGTTTATTTTTGTAAGCCACTGTTACAAAAAGTTTTTCAAGGCTGAACATATTAGAACAAATCACAGAATGGGAAGCTTGTTCTGTCCAATGTCACTGTGTATATACTGACTTTGGAAGTATACAGTCTTCAAATAGTACCTTAAAGGGATGATGTAGCCACCAACAATATAGTCCCAGCAAAGATCGGTAAATTCCTTTTTGAAGTAAGAAAGGTGAAGATGACAGATTACTAAAGGCAATTATCAAAAGGACCACACCCACTGTAAAATGGCAGAAAAACATTTGGATAAAGAGTTGAGCTTGTTTGGGGCTTTAAGTCAAATCTAATACAGAAGAGTGTTGTTTTGGCTTTTTAGTTTTATTCAGCTGCAGAGGAGGATGGTCCTGGCTGAATTTGACATGAGCAATCGTGTGTGTGTGTGTGTGTGTGTACGTACACCATGCCACAAGGACGATAAATACCTGACAAAGGAATCTGAAGTTCATCAGAGGTCATTCAAGTGAGTTTCATCCAGACATGAGGTATAATGGACTCAGGACACAATAGGGTCTGTCTTGTGTGAAATGAAAAGCTGCAGAGTATTTTTAGTAGCCAGTATGATTTTAGACACCATTGTCAGAGTTCAAAAGTAGAAATAGGCCAAACCTCAAAAACATTCATCTGTGTGACACCGGCAAATCTGTTGCCAGCTCTTGCCAAAGCTTTAGGCCTCAGCCAAGCACTGATAAATTCATTACTGGTCTGTTTCACCTATGTGTTTATACGGTTAAGATGGGTATTGAACTTATAACAATGTGTTTAGTGTTTAGATTTTATTAAATGCTTGTAAATTACTGCATGCATTCATCTCACTTATTTTTATCACATGCTATAAGATAATATTTAAGTTTTGTTTTAAATTTAATTTTGTAAAAAATTAATTTTGTAAAAAATGTTTGCTCTGAAATTGTCAGCCTGTCAGGAGGGATCATCTCCTGCTCATTAAGAAGGCTATCAGAACTAAATGGGCCATTGTGAGACCTCACAATGCAAACTCTTTGTTACTTCACATCAGTGAAGAAGCTATGTGCAAAAGGACTCATCCCATCAGCTTGGATTCTGGAAGAAGGAAATACAACTAGCTGACAGGAAAATTTTTCATCTTTCCTTTGCTGTTTAGACTCTGACTGGACCAGAACTACAATACAAAAGCAGAGTTCCCCAGGGTCAACCTGGGTTAGCCCTTAAAAACATTCAGAGATGACAGATTACTACAGCTCTGTCACCTTTTAAAACCATCAACTGTAACTCATTTTTGTATATAAATCTGCTTGCTTTAACCTTGTAATAACACTCATTTCTTTTCTTAGTTAATAAATCTTTAGTTATTACAGAATTGACTAAAAGCGTTGTTTTTGGTGAGAAATCTAAGGTTCAAATTGACCTGTAGTAAGTGACTGGTCTCTTGGGACTGGGAGCAACCTGAACTTTTTGTAATCTGTGGAGTACAGCAATCAACTATCACTAAATTCAGCTTGCCTGCAACTTTCAGGATGCTAAAGTCATGTAGCAAGGGCAAGGATAGATAGCCATTATGAATGATAACAGAAACATAGAAATTGGAGACAGTATAAATTTGTAGTCAACCCTCTAATTAATGGAGGATTATTCCCGGAAGATTACAAACTCATAGGCCCAGTTATGTTCACAATGGGAGCTTTGCAACTGACTTCAATGGGACCAGGATTTGGCCCACAGACTTTAAGGCCCGTAGTAACCATTATACCCATTTAGTCCAATCTCATGCCTAACACAGGGCACTGAATTCCACCCAATAATTCTTGCTTTGAGCCCTCCAAGTGAGGGTGATACAGTATGGCCAAGACAAGAGGCAGAGCATGTTCACTCTTATACACTTGGCCTGGGTAAATCTGACTCCACCTCAAAAATTCCCATGCCTGCTGTGGCAAAAGCAGACAGTGGATTTAGGAAGCAAAGTGTGATGATCATATAATTTACATCTGATTTCCCAGTACATAATCCCAGCCTAAGATCCCTCTAAGCTGCAGTCACGCAGCTGCCCAGCAGTCTATCAAGTGCCACGCACTTCAGGTGCCCCTCCCCTCACTGTCGTGCTGCTCCTGCCGTCTCCCTTGGAGCCCCTGGTCAGCAGCTCCTGGGAGCCTCCTGCTTGCTATGCAGAGCGGGGGGAGATGCTGATGTCCCCAACCCCTCTGCCCCTGTACCCCATCTCCACAGAGCAGTGGGGGGGGGACACGACAGGGCTCATGAGTGGGACGTGGGACAGAGTTTGCTGGCGGCTGCTGCTGTGTCTGAACAAGCAGGCTTCAGACTGGTGAGTGCCGACCTATTTAAAGGGGCAGCATCTCTCTCTCTCTCTCTCTCACACGCACACACACACATTGTGTGTCTGTTTCACACACACACTGTCTTTCACACTCACCTCCCAACACATACTTGCATTATTGTTGCTGTTACTTCTTACTTCCTGCAATGCACATATATTCACTGTCATTTTGTTCCTTCAAAGTGCTGTTATTTTAGTTTTTTGACTGGTCTATGCATTTCATAATTTTTATTTCTCTCTTATGCTTAAATTTAATTCTTTGAGTAGTGAGTTCTAAAATGCATAATCTGCCTTGACTGGAGTAATTATCCCTACTTTTAAAAAATATATATATTGTATCTACTCGTGGCACACATCCACCCATGACCTCGATATTACTGTACATCACCAAATTCATTCCGCACAGGGATGGAAAAAATTAGAGGGAACATTGCTTCCAGCCCTCATGTGTAGTAGAACATGCATTCTAGGAAAACGCCAAAGGACTTGGGTAAGAGATGGGAACTGCACAGAATTCCTTACAAGTTTGCAAAATGGAAACCTTATCTGTGACCGCAAAATCTTAAACCAGTGAATAGACTAATATTCTCCAAAATGGCACACACTCCTTATTTTTATAAGTCAAAAGGCACGGTTCATCTTGTTTAACATTATCCTAAAGGAAGAGGTGTATATTGCAGGCTCCAAGGATCAGAGAAACAATATGTGAGAATTGTAAGCGAGATAAACTGAACCTACTGCTTTGAGAATGAATAAATATTGTAATTAAAACATCAAAGGCAATCCAAATAAAACATATGTCTGCTTAGAGAGCTTATGTCAGGAATCTGTTTCCTATTTCTATGGGTTGTGCAGTTTGCTTTGTACATGACCAGCCCAAGGTGTCAGTGCCTTGCGACGCACCATGATTATACTTCCATACCATCCATATATCAGATGTATAGCAGGGAACAAAAGAAAATATATTTCCTTCTTGCAACCTAGATCTGTATCTCAATGATAATTTGGGTATCACTAACTTATCTTTTTCCATTCAAATCCCTCACTGTGCCCCTGAGGGGACACAGTGTAGAGATAAATAACAGGAGGGAAAAGCTGGGCAGATGGGGATTTGTCAGAATGTAACAACACACATATTGCAAATTTTGAATGTTTAAGCCATTGAAATCAAGTTACAGCTGCTTTGCCATGAATACTTCCAGCAGTACGTATCCTGCTTCCCTTAGCCCACTGTATTCACTCATGCTTATGTTTTGATACATAAAAACATGCAGTGATGCATTAATACTCCGAGTGTATTTACAGAAGTTAAAACAGCATTCATCTCAAATTTATCATCATGTATCTACCGTCTCCTGCATCAAAGGACAATTCCCAGTTTATAAATGCTACTGCACATGAACTTATCTAAGTAGTCACAAGTCCTGGAATGAATGGCCAGTGGGGGCTACAAGCAAGAAACAACAATGCTGCACCTTTACGAGGACATACAAGATTCCTCAGCGGCTGGAGTGGCTGGAGAGGCAGGTGTTCCAGAGATCTAGGTACAAAGCCTTGCAGTTCACAAGGGGAACTGAGTTTATTGGTGAGTCCTATTCGTTAGGAGCCATTTGCCCACATCATATATATACCATAACTTTTATTATAGTCTAGTTCAATTAGCAATTCCTGTTCAAGAAAGATTCAGAACTGTGGGGAGAGAGAAATGGAGGTTGCAGATTAGGATGGGTGTGTGCTGGCAGGGCTTTGGAAAGCTTATCCAGCATCGGCCTGTTCTATGCTCAGCTCAGGCCAGGCGATATTAGTCCTTCGCATTCAAGACTGCCCGAATGACACAGTCTTTATTTTTATTAAATCATGAGGATTATAAGCACATTGTGCAACTTGCCTTTTTACAAACAGTCTAAGGTATGTGAGAAACAGCACTGAGAGCGAACACCTACCCAGAGTTTTTCCATACTGCAGAGCCTGGGCCACATTCAGCTTATCCATAGATTGCTGAATGAACCTAGTGGGACTATATTTCCTGAAGAGATGAATCAAGGTAACCCTGTGACATTATAAATGAGGTCATGGCAGTCACCCAGAAGCTGCAATAAGCTTGGAATCTGAAATAAGGGCTTCTCATGCTCAGGAAACAGAAGAGGCAGCCCACAAAGGTGTCTGTAGACAAACTCTCTACAGGACACCAGCTGGTGCATGACTTGACCAAATTATTCTTTTTTCTTTTTTTTTTGGCTGCTGTGAATGATTTACTGTAAGCTAGCAGGTTCCTGGGGTTCACAATCACAACAATAGATGGGAGCACAGTGCACACAGTCACAGGCAGCAGCTGCTGCAAACTCCCCAGAAAAATAGGGGCTGCCATGAAGAGATGTAATACGGGTGTGATATTGACTCCAGTGCTTACTGTTACAGGAGATGTCTGCAGTGTCTCAAATTGCCAGTCGATCACTCACAGCCCTAAATCTCAGCTGAAAAGACTATTAAAATCACACAGACATCTGACTTCACTGCTTTGTTCCTAGAAGAGATAATTCAGTTGATTCCCAGAGTCATTCCCTAGCACCCTAGATACTGCAGTTTTTTCGGGCCAAGAAGCCACGACAAGCTGCTGTGGCTAGAGCCCCTTCTATTTGCATGATGATGTTATTCACCAATGGTTTTGGTGAAGGAAATAATAATTTCCCTGAACGTTATTTGTAATGGTTCAGACTCAATGCATGTAGAACATCAGTTTAATCTATTCCTGTTTGTATATGCACCAGCGCAGTCACATGCAATGCCCAAATATAACGTATTCTCCCCCACCTTTTCCTCTCACTTTTGATCTGAAACTGGACTTGAACCTGGGCCTCAGAGAGGAATGGTGAATGCTTTATCCACCTTACTTTCCAATGGTAATATCTAGCACAAAACAACTCCTTTATAGCATCAGTTTATTTTCCACCAGCTATTTCCAATGGGATAATACACCTCTATCCCGCTATAATGCTGTCCTTGGGAGCCAAAAAATCTTACTGCATTACACATGAAACCACATTATATCAAACTTGCTTTGATTCGCCAGAGTTCACAGCCCTGCCCCCCAAAGAGCACTGCTTTACCGCATTATATCCAAATTCATGTTATATTGGGCCACGTTATATCAGGGTAGAGATGTCATAACAACAAGATAAAACTATTTGAAATGCAAATCACAACTCAGCCTTATCTATGGAGCCATGACTAGCACCTTCATAATACTAGACAGCTGGAGAGAGAGCTCGTTTTACAACAGACAAGCTATTGGATTGGTTTCTACATTTTACTGAGATAGCACCGAGTCAAAGAATGTCAAATGGAGTTTGAAAGAGGTAAGAAGTTGCTTCACTAAACAAAGAAAATTGTGAGAGCAGAAGGTCTAAGCTGCACAGACTGCGAAGAGTTACAAAGGTCTCTCACAAAAGTGGGCAACAAAATGGCAGATGAAATTCAATGTTGATAAATGCAAAGTAATTCACATTGGAAAACATAAGCCCAACTATATATATAAAATGATGGGGTCTAAATTAGCTGTTACCACTCAAGAAAGATCTTAGAGTCATTGTGGATAGTTCTCTGAAAACATCCACTCAACGTGCAGCGGCAGTCAAAAAAGCTAACAGAATGTTGGAAATCATTAGGAAATGGATAGATAATAAGACATAAAATATCATATTGCCTCTATATAAATCCCTGGTCTACCCACATCTTGAATACTGAGTACAGATCTGGTCGCTCCATATCAAAAAAGATATATTAGAATTGGAAAAGTTTCAGAAAAGGACAAAAAATGATGAGGAGTATGGAACAGTTTCCATATGAGGAGAGATTAACATGACTGGAACTTTACAGCTTGGAAAAGAGAAGACTAAGGGACGGGATATGACAGAGGTCCTTAAAATGATGACTGATGTGGAGAAAGTAAATAAGGAAGTGTTGTTTGCTCCTTATCATAACACAAGAATTAGGGCTCACCAAATGAAATAAATAAACAGTAGATTTAAAACAAAAGGAATTATTTCTTCACACAATGCACAATACACCCACGGAACTCATTGCTAGGGGATGTTGTGAAGCCAAGCATATAACAAGGTTAAGAAAAAACCTAGGTAAGTTCATGAAGGATAGGTCCATCAACAGCTATTAGCCAAGATGAGCAGGGATGCAAAACCATGCTCTGAAGTGTCCACAGCCTCTGTTTGCCAGAAGCTGGGAATAGGTGACAGGGGATGGATCACTTGACGATTACCTCTTCTGTGCATTCCCTCTGGGGCACTTGGCATTGGCCACTGTCGGAAGACTGGATACTGGGTTAGATGGACCTTTGGTCTGACCCAGTATGGCCGTTCTTATGTCCTTATGGTCTTTTGGAAAATGAGGATCAGACTGTTATCTGGAAGGAAAAGTCTCTTTGGACTGCAATTTTAAAAGGACCTTAAAGGAGGTAAGGGCCCAACTCCCTTTGAATTCCAAAGAGGAATCCCAGGCATAGTTAACTATAGAAAAAGAAGGGGGGGGCAAATTCTATTCTCAGTTACACCAATGTAAAAGAGCACAACATTTGGCTCAATATTTGAAAGGAACTGAAGCTCTTTCCCTGCTTTATCCAGTAGCCTTGGTGAGGAATCAGGGAAGGGAGCGATGGTATTTTATTTTGTCCCAGTTGGAGATTCCAGTGCTGGTCAAGAGCAGCCCTTTATCTGCACCATGGGGAGGAATCTGATCTATTTTCTTTGATCTATACTGTAGTGATGATTCTGATAATGTTTCCATCTGAAAGCACTAGAGAGATTCAATAAATGACAAAGCAAAACATTTTCTTCTCCATGATAAATTAGGGAGGGATAAAGGGAGGGAATTTTTAGGTCCCTCCTCCTCCTTTCTTTTCTTGGGCATCACCAATAGGGGCATTTTAAATATGATTTCCACTTAAAACCTCCATACATGAACATTCAGAGAGCTTTGTCTTCTAAGCATAGTTGTACTTGATCAGACAGCCATCAAAGAAGGATCATTCATCAAAGGAACTTTTCAAATCTATTTACCCAAAAGCTCTCCCTAGGGTTTTCTGCTGTGGCTGAAGTTTTAAAATTCTCAAGCTGGGGTTTGAGTTTTAAACTATACAGTGACAAATTATATCAAAGACAGAAGATCTTATAAAGACTGTGATCCTGATTCTGATCTCCCTTAAACCATCATAAACCAGAAGCAACTCCACTTAAAATAATTGAATTATACTGGTATAAAGAGACCTTAGCCACAAGCCCCCCAAAAATGGATGTACATAGTTTCACCACCTCAGGAGCAGGATAGGGATCAAATTGTGACTCTCAGAGACATAAGCTGGTCTCTGGTTGTCTCCTATTTCGGGAGGGAACTAATGTTGACCAGCTCTTCACCTAGCACAGATTATGTCTCCTGCTGCCCTGGCTCAGTTTGGCTGGCCAGTGTGTTGACAGGGATGAGTCAAGGCACCACTTTCTTTTCCCTCCCCACCACTACCAATGTTAGGGAAGGTCCAGGCACAAAAGTAAGGGGGCATCCTAAACCCGTCCTACTACCCAGAGCAGACATGTAGCCAGGACCATGGTTGTGCCCTAAATGAGATGAGATTCACACCCTCTAAAATACGAAGATAGTAAAAAACATACTTTAAAATTATCTTATTAGTGTTACCAGGGCTGGCCCTAGACCAAATGGCACCCCAGGCAAGGAGCATCTTAAACGTCCCCCTTCCATTTGTTGAACTTTTGAATACCTTATTTTTTTATTGCATTTGTAGCCCATTTCACAACTTTGATGCACAATTTGCATGCATGATTTATCCTCTCATATATGATGAAGAAATTCTCAGATTCAGCGCATGGATCTTTGCCTGGATGCAACTGTTTCTTCCCTTCATGTTCGCACCATTGTTGTAACCTTGGCCACAGCAGTCTTGAAGCTATTTTTTTTATTCTCATTCAAAAGGTTCATAAACAATTCTACTGGCCTTTTCCAATAGAGTCATCCTCAGACCAGAAACAGATAAAGTGTTCCTTTATTTGGACACAGCCACCTTTGTCGTCAACAAATCTTACTGTAAATGACATCTTTTCACTGTGACTAATGTTGGGAGTGCAGTCCATTATGACCGCATAGTACTTTGCTTTGCTGAGCCACATTAGTATGTTATCAAGCACCTTCCTTGCCATAAGGTCAAGGTATTCATTTTGAATTGCTTTGCTGTAGTAATGGTCCATAGCTTCTTCACGAACTGCTCAACGTAGGTGCTCATGCATGATTTCATTGTATTTCACAAGAACCTCTACCAGAGGAAATTACCATTATGTTCAGTGAACAACTTATCCTACAAGCCCTCTGCGACATTATCTGATTAAAATATGACCATGTAGATCATTGTTACCACCATTATTATATAATTGCAACAAATCTTATACAAAGTGTGTCAAGTACGGTGTCATTAGAAAAGTTATGATTTGCTGAATATGATTATGCTATGATTATGCATGTATCATTTTTATAGTTGAAGTTATGAGTATTGGCTCTGTACCAAATATGTTTGCTCCTGTGGTAACGCCCACAAGGTATTTAGCCTTCACGTCTTAAAGGGACTATTTAAGTTAAGTGGCCCATTAAAGAACGCTTAACTTACAATGGAAGATGCCTATCGACCCTTAATGGACTTTCCTGCTGTGACTAAGTGAAATCAAGCATGGACACGTGACTTGTCCATGTGACCCCAAACACCATCTTGCTACCTGTAATTTTCAACTAGCTGAGCTGAGGGCTTTGTTTGAAACAATGGATTTCCCCTCCATATCGCAGAAGCTATAAAAGGCCATGGAAACATGCCTCTTTCCTGCTCTATGGACTATGGACTTATACTAATGTAATCATTCTAACTGAAGGACTGAGGATCTTCCAATGATTTGGAAGTAACCAGAGACTTAACAAATCAGCAGTTTATTCCATGACTACTACAAGCCTGATCCAAGAACTTTCCAGTTGTTGTATGTATTTGATTTCTTTAGTCAATTTTAACTCTCACCTTGCTTTTTTTATTTTTATAAATAAACCTTTAGACATTAGATACTAAAGGATTGGCAACAGCATGAATACTGGGTAAGATCTGATTTGTATATTGACCTGGGTATGTGGTTGGTCCTTTGGGATCAAAAGAACCCATTTGTTGAATGAAATTGGTTTTAAAGAACCGCTTATCTTTAAGTCTAGTGTTTTTGGTGGTGATACAAGAACTGGAATACCTAAAGAAACTGCTTTTCTGACTTCTGGTTAGCTAGTGTGATAAAACAGAAGTTTTGTTGCTGGTTTGGTATATCTTATGAGAGAATAAATCACCAGTTTTGGGTGTGTCTGCCCTATTTCTCAGCAGTTTGTCCTGAATTTGGTATTCTCAGTTGTGACCCATGGAGGCACGTCGGTGACACCCCAGAAAACCAAATTATTCTTTGAAAGGAAGAGGGTAATTGAGATCAGATGCTCAAACACATTCCTCCAAGGCTGGGTTTCTATGTTAATAATGCACTGGATTTCTGCATCTATGCATTTATTCAGGTTGAGCCTGGACTCGACCTCCATTCATTTGGAGTAGGCCATAAAATAGCTGGGTGACTTTTCATGTTGCTTCAGAGCATCAGCTAAGGTATGTTAGTAATCGTACCTGGAAAGTGCAAGCAATGATTTGGCATTCTTGTTAAATATTTCACAAAAGAGGACACTGTCAGTTGATTTTGAGTAAATAAGCCAAGGCCAATTCAGTTTCTCACCATTCTCGAGCACTCTTTCGCAGTGTGACTTCGAGAAGTGTCGCTTCTGCTCATTTACTGGAAAATGTCACAGCCTCGATTTTGCCCGGCCCGTTCAAAATTGTACGATCAAGTATTGGTAGAGTTTAGGATTGCCGGCCATAACACAGGATCTGATTTATTGATTTGTGGTGTGCAATTTTTCTCAGTGCTGTTTCGGTCATCATAAGAGGCTAATTCTTCTTTACTGTTTCTCTCCTTTTCATGTAAACCAGATTTTTCTTTGTCATTACTCTCCTTTTCATGTGAGCCATATTCTTCTTTATCATCATTCTCCTTCATGCTATCAGAAAAACTGGACAATTCTCCATCACTTTCCACACATTTCCATTCCTTATCTTCATGTAAATCTGCTAATTCCTTAGTAATGGGACTTCCATCATTTCTGCTTTGCTCCTCAGTTTCTTCTGCACTGGGACAATCGCTACTGCCTAAAGCCCGGGCTATGTTGTTCTGTTCAGATATTTTCCCATCAAACTTTCCCCTTGCTGCAAACTACATTGCAACTGAGCTTTTTGCTTCCTACACTAAGCTCCTGAAGGCTTCTTCGGGGGCATCTTTTATTTTCTATGGGGGAAAACAGGCAGTACTTGGGAGAGCAAAAGTCTACATTCCACTGTCTTAGAAAGTCATCAAAGATTATGTGTTAAGCAAAAGAAGGAACAGTATTTCTTTTACATTGTTACATAGATAGGGGTTCGAGAAATATCTCATGTGTCTCATTAAATATGTCCTTTATTGGTCACTACTTACACTCTTCAAGTCTTAAAACACATGTACACTTTCACAATTAAACAATAAAACAAGGTTCACAATTTGGCAGCTGGGCTCTCACTTCACTTCATTCTTGTATCTCACTGATGGACTGGCGACACCCCACCCCTTCTGTACCTGTGAGGACATGGCTGAAACATTCTAAGAGGTTCAAGGAAAATGTAGTTCTCAAAATCTTAAAGGTTCCATGAGATTCTACAGAGGTCCAGAACATTCTAGGAGGTTAGTGAAAAATGAACCCACATGTAGATTAACTGAAACATTTTACTTCAAACATTCTATTTTCCCTTTTATTGTTAAAAACAAAAACAGCACCCCAAGTCCGACACCCCCTGAGCCCGGCACACCAGGTTGTTGCCTGGGTTGCCTGCCCCTAAATCCAACCCTGTATGTTACCAATAACCACAATCAAAGGAAATAGTCTCTGCAAAAGTTCTTTTTCCTATTAACAACATTTTCCTGTTTCCAAGTTTGCAAAATTATTTCATTAATCAGAGTAATGTATGATTAAATACTTGAAACATTTTCTACTCTCTGGATGTTTGCAGGAGTTTAGCTGTTTTTCTGAATAGTCTGAACTTGTCAACTCCAAAATCAAAATGAAAAGTCAAAATATCAAATATTTTTGCAAAATGGAAAATTTTGAAAAATTTCAATTTGAAATGAAGCATTTCAACATTTCCGATAAAAACAAATCATTGTCATTCTCAAATCAAAAATATTTTGTTTCAATTTTTTGACTCATGAAAATATTTGTTGTTTTGGCTGGGTTTTATATTAATATGCATCACCCCGAGCTGTCATGGTGCCTCATGGGAGCTCTAGTTCATGCGCCCATTCTCACGTATGGGTCAGGCTCCCAAGCTGGACTACATCTCTCCTGGTATACCATGATCACAGGACACCTGTATCACATTGTATCACATATGTATCACATTGGTAAAACCAGAAGGGAGACCATGGTGCACCATGGGAGATGTAGACTGGCTGGGGAACTTGTCCAATTGTGGCAGCTCAACCAAAAACATATGATTGTCAAACTGATCCAAAATGAAACGTTTTGATTCAGTTTGACAAACTAAAATGTTTTGATTTGGGTTAGTGCAACCACCCCTCTCATCTCCCCACAAAAAATATTTAATTTTGATTTTCCAAATGTAAAAAGTAAAAAAATAAATCAGTAAAATTGAAATTTGCCCTCAGAAATGTTTGATTTTGTAAAAGTTGTATTTTCCATAAAAAAAAAATTAAATTGATAATTCCCACCCAGCTCCACTTGTGATATGGGCTCCTCTTATGGAGTTTTCTGGTCATAGTTAGTACCTTTTCACTGTTCTGCACTTCTGTTTCTGATGCCAGTCATAACTGGGAAGCGTAGAGGCAGAGGTCGGAAATAAAGTTAACTAAACTTTTTTAAAACTCAAAAAGTGTTCAGTTATGGACAATGATTCAGAGTGGGTTTTGCTTTCTCAGAACCAAATTCCTCATTCATGATTATAACATTATATTTCTGACAGCACAACCATACCTATGCCAAAAGACTGCTATAAGTATGACTTTCATGAGGAATCAAGCAGAAAAGGAAGCTGAGTTGTGAAGCAGAAAGTCCTCACTATGAGAGGACAGGAGCAAAGACATCTTGGTTTCATCTGGTAACAGTTTGTTGTTATTAGCTTTCTCCTTTATATAAAATTGAATTTACTGTCCATGAAAGTGAGGTGCTGATAACCATAAAAACAGGTCCAAGCATAGTTCAGGCAGGTGCTGTGCACACTTCCTCCAATGTAGCTGTGCAAACCCACATGCATGGGATGTACTCTCAGGGGAGAAAATGTTAATATTAACATCAAAGTGAAGCAAACAGAACTACAGGAAATTACACTACACTGTCACCTTAATGGTATAACATTAATTTTCTGTTATGCAATTTATTTTCTACAAAAAAACTCCTCCCCACACTCCCCATCCCATTCTTTGGTATCAGCAAATACCATGTCTCCTGTAATTTTGGAGGGAAAGTCTGGAAGAGGAAGTCTGGTAATTATTACTGTGTGCATTTCCCTTGTGACTTCAAATTACAAGCCTTCTCTGATCACATGTAAGCAGAATAGTGTATTTGGCCGTTTGTTTATGCGACACTGAAATTCACTCTTTAACATAAACTAAGCTGGGAACAAAAAGTGACTAGAGAGGGGAAGGTTTCCCTGCCATATCAGATAACGTTAGTAATAGAAGCTTTGCCATTGGCTGAATTGTTCTGCCACAGGGAGGCCTTGCATTCAGGTCATGATCTTGGTCCTGAGGCAATAGGGACTTGCAAAGGGAGCACATTCAGCCCCCAGTACAAAGAGTGTACTTTGGAATGTTCTCCAGCAACCCTTTTGGTGTAGAAATGGAACAGCCCCCATTACTCTTCTGCTAGATGGACAGTCACAATAGCTAGCTATCTGACATTTCACTGATACCACATATACCTGAACTGAGCAGCGTAAGATTTGCCATAGTAAACGAGAATCCAGAATCCTCCCTCTAGCAGGTTGTCAGTGCTAGACTTATTATTCTAAACTTTCCCACCACTGCAGCCCCAGTGACATTAACAAAGATGTAAGCTCTAGGGGAGAAAAAGCACCAGTGTTTTAACAATCTTGCCATCTCAGAGCATCATAGGCACTTTTGAAAAACCTAATTAGGTGCCTATCTGCATATTAGGCACCAAAATACCTTTGAAAATCTGCCCTAGATGCCCAGTTCCCATTGAATTTCAGTGGAATCTGGGTGCCCAATTCCTTTAGTTTCCTGTCTGGTTCAAGGTCACAGAGCACACCAGTAGCAGAACCATTTTTCCCTCCCACATTGGTAAATTAACAACTAGACAACATTAACTGACTATAGAAGCATTCCTTATTATTACTATTGCACCCTTAGTGTGCATGGCAGGTTGGCAGGTCTGGATACAGGGCTCCTCAGGATTGATACATTGCCAATTAAAAGTGCCTCTTGGGCATGAATCCAAACCTTATCCTTTTCTTGGATAAAAAAAGCAGTAAAGCATGATTTTTTTTCACCCGCAGACTATTTCTGATTTTAACCATGCTTACAATCAGCTCCAGTTCATGCCCCATATCTTTTCTTTTCCTTTCTTAAAGGGTCAAGTGTAGCAAAGCTGATCCCAAGGGCAAAACGGTAAGGATTCTGGGAGTCTGAGTGTTTTCAGTTCTCTGATAAACAGCCTCAGCCTTTCACTTGGAAGTTAAGAAGAGTTCTCCTTACACTATTGGCTGACAGAATCCAGATCTCTTGAACTTGCCACTCTAAGCTGAAGACATAGGCTTAAGGAGGGGGAGGTGGTTTGTTAAGCAGGATTCAATACTGCTACTGTATTCGGCAGGACACATGGGGGATGCCTCCTTTTGGAGATGGGGTAAAGTTGGAAATTCATAGGCAGTTCTATGCTTCAAGTGATAGGGGTTTAAAATGGCCAACCCATACCCTGAATGGATTGATCCTGATGTATTTGAAAATATTTAAGCTTTCATGAATAAAACTAATTTTAGAAATGGGCCCAAACTAGACCTCCAGATCTAAATTTAGATATGCTGAGAGTGCAGGATATTAGATTTGCACTCATTACACAGGTGGCTGTTGCTAAGAACTCAGATGCAAACCCTAATCTGGGCTCCAGAACTGGGGTCTGGTAGAGGCCCAATCTCTCCTCATTTTAATTAGATTTGTATCATATCTGCATTCATTTGTTTTTCAGTTGATCGTTGTTCCCAGAGCCATTTTCAGTACATTACATATAAACAACCCCCTGTCCTTCAGTGTAGTCTTAACTGTCTTGTTCATCCTTCTCAGTGTCTGTGCTCTGTACTCTGTAGGTCTGTTGACATAACATTGAAATCCGTGGAACACTAATTGATACAGCCAAAGCAACAGTTGAGATCAATTCTTATGGCACACTACTATATTAATTCAGCTATCAGTAGAATAACCTTCCCTTCTTGCCATGCAGTCATTTCCAATTCTTTGAAAGCTAGGGCCAGTGGTAGAGAGAAAAAATGTAGAGGTGAGCTTTTATTCTCACTGTGAATTCGGCTGTTGTGCTTCTAACAGAAGAGGCAAAGGAATGTGCCCTGATATTTAAATCTGCTGGGTATGTTATTGAGTATATGATGGCTATTAATTTTGTTTGTTCATATGCACTTTCCTGCATGTGCTTCTGTAAACATAGTCTGAGCTCATAAAATGTAAATTAGGAATGAAATAAAATAAATGAGGCAATAATCCAAAGCTTCTGGTCTCTTTTGGCCCAGAGTACTTGGTTCCTGTTAACTATTTCCAGGCCATTTACAAACAAGTGACAATTTACCAGAACAAGCATCTTGATTCAAACCTTTTTGTGACGCAATGAAAAAACAGCCCTGTAAATCCAACAATTAACACAAGCTTGCTGTTTGAAATTAAATCAGGGATAAAAAAAAAAGTCAAAACTTCCATTGCAGTCACTGGGAGCTTTGAATATGTAAGCACATTGAGGGACCGTCCTGCATTAGGATCCAGCAGAATGGGGCAGGGCTGATCATTTATCATAGCTCCATGGGGCCCAACCTTATTAAAACCTTTAGGGTGCCACCACAATATACATATTAACATATAATAATAGGCAGCTCCCTAATGAAGGACTTTCAACAACAGATGTTTTCTATACATGGAGTAAAATAAAGTTAGATGGATCCAAGATACAGTATATTGATCATGGGTGGAAATTAGCTTACAAGTAGGTGAAGGGCTCCATTCCAGCAGATGTCATTCCAGGGGCCTTAATGTGCATCTTCCATGTGTTATTTTCTGCTATGAGATGTATTATTATTAGTGTAACACCAACCAAGATTGGGCCCGTTGAGCTAGGTTCTGTACAAAAATACAGTAAGCTACAGGTCCCGCCGAAAGGAGCTCACAGTCCAAATAGACAGGACAGACAAAGTGTGGGAGGGGAAGCAGAGTCAGAGAGGTGAAGGTCCAAGGTCACACAGCAAGTCAGAGGCAGAGCCTAGGAAGCTTGAGTTCTATTCTGAGTCCCAGGCTAGTCCCCTTTCTAAGTCTCTCTGCCCACACCACTTCCAGCAGCTCCCATTGGCTCGGAGCAGCGATCCGCGGCCAGTGGGAGCTGTGATCAGCCGGACCTGCGGATGGGGCAGGTAAACACACCGACCTGGCCCGGCCCGCCAGGAGCTTTCCCTACAGAAGCGGCAACCCCTGTTTGAGAAAGCCTGGTGTAGAAAGCTTCAAACTTGTGGGGTTTCGTTTCTTTAGAATAAATTATTTATCCCATAACTCCAGTTTTTCTAATCACTTAAAAATAAAAGTAACTAGCTGGCTAATGTGTAACTAGAATGCAGAAAATGAACTGTTAACCCTTAAAATCCCAGAATGTTGCTATATGGTATTTAGTGAAATAAAAATACTTCACGTGCTTATAGTGCAAGAAGAAATGCTGTACTGATTTGTCTCAAAAACTGCAGAGGAAAAATAGTACTTGTTCAAATGAGTCACCTCTTAGCAGACCCTACTGTAGGTCACTCATTAGCTAAATGTTCAGCAAGAATGTTTATGTTAACATTAAAAAATGTTGATTTTTTTTTTAAATTGCTATCTCACAGTAATGCCTTATTGATTTTGGTGACTTTCAGTATTGCAAAAGTTTCAGTAAAGATGGGAAGCAATTGCCAGAGGCCTTTGGATGGTTAAGGAAACACACTTGACAAGCAAATCCAAACTATTTAAAAAGTATATTGTGAATTATCAGTAAAGTATGTGCTTTTTCATATAGCCAATAAATATGCCAGTTTTGTAGTTTGAAGATTCAATAACCATATTAAAAATCAAATGGCAGAGCTGATAAAATAAAGCACCTTTTACCCCGAAAGATCTCAAAACGCGACATAGGTCCTGATCCTGCAATGGGATCTGCACAGGCCAACTTCAGTGAGATACTGCGCAAGGGTCCACCTACATTGATCCTATGGCATGATCAGGAGTACAGACTGATCTACGCAGGTGGATTAACTCCTGCATTCTATGTGAATCCTGAAACTTTTACATAACTAGTTTCCCACATAGTTGATATTCTGTATTATATTATATGGTTTTCAATTTTTATTTTAATCCATTTATACGGGATATTTTCCACTGAAGTTGCACATGTCAACATGCATAAGAACATAAGAACAGCCGTACCGGGTCAGACCAAAGGTCCATCTAGCCCAGTATCTGTCTACCAACAGTAGCCAATGCCAGGTGCCCCAGAGGGAGTGAAGCCAACAGGCAATGATCAAGTGATCTCTCTCCTGCCATCCATCTCCAATGATCAAGTGATCTCTCTCCTGCCATCCAACTCAACTCCAGTTGAGGCCTAATCAGCGTGGAGTAGAGCAGAAGAATTACTTCTCATGTCTTACTTACAGCACTCCTGCTAATACATCCCAGAACAATGTTCACTTTTTTTTTTTTTTGCAACAGAGTTACACTGTTTACTCATATTTAGCTTGTGATCCACTATGACCCCCAGATCCCTTTCCTTAGTACTCCTTCCTAGGCAGTCATTTCCCATGTTGTATGTGTGCAACTGATTGTTCCTTCCTAAGTGGAGTACTTTGCATTTGTCCTTATTGAATTCCATCCTATTTACTTCAGAGCATTTCTCTAGTTTGTCCAGATCATTTTGAATTTTTATCCTATTCCTCCAAAGCACTTGCAACCCCTCTCAGCTTGGTATTGTCCGCAAACTGTATAAGTGTACTCTCTATGCCATTATCTAAAACATTGATGAAGCTATTGAACAGAACCAGACCCAGAACTGATCCCTGAAGGATCTCACTCTTTATGTTCTTCCGGCATGACTGTGAACCACTGCTAACTACTCTCTGGGAATGGTTTTCCAACCAGTTTTGCTATGACTGTATCACACAGCAAAATAGAAATGCAGTGTCCAGAGGAAATATGTCAAAACAGCCATATCAGCCAATGCAAAAAACAAACAACAACAAAAAAACAAAAACAAAAACCAGAATCTATATATATTAGAGCAATGATGCATTATTGGCTGCATATTGTCATTAAATGCATTGCACTGGATGATATACTTGAAATCCTTCTTATGGGCAATGACATCACTATCACTGCTTGCTCTTACAAACACTATAAAACAAACTCTAAATCCCATCTCCGAGAATGATGTAATAAATACAAATACTTGGACAGCTCAAGAAACTGATACTTGGTTTACAGATTTGCAACTGGTTCTAATATAGACTATATTGATAGTCATCAATGTTGACAATGGCTGCCACACTTTCCCCCCCCACCCCAAACCCCCAGTCCATTTTCTGGAATGAACCAAAGAACTGTAGTATCAGAGGGGTAGCTGTGTTAGTCTGGATCTGTAAAAAGAGACAAAGAGTCTTGTGGCACCTTATAGACTAACAGATGTGTTGGAGCATAAGCTTTCATGGGTGAATACCCACTTCGTCAGATGCATCAATACATCTGTTAGTGTATAAGGTGCCACAGGACTCTTTCTCACTTTTTACAAAGAACTGTAGAAGACTATTCAGATGTTTCTGGTCATCAACACAATAATTTGTTCTCTAGTTCAGCTTCTTACATAAAGGGGTTCATTTTTTAAAGGACTGAGGGCATGTGTGAAAGGGAAAGTAAACTGCAGACAAAATCCGTATACTAGCCCGACTAATAGCTCTGCATCCTCAATCAGGTAATCAGAAGTGCATGTAATCGGACTTGCTCCTGCAGTTCAATTATGGATGCAAAAATGCAGGCACCTATTTTGAGGCACAAATTGTACCTATGAAACGAAGAGTGCCCTATTGAAAAACAGTCTCTCTGTGTTTCTTTTTGGATCAATGTCCTCCTCTGTATCTGCAGTCTCTTCTTTCACATCTGCAATGTGTTTTTGTTGGGTTTTTTTTTTCAAAGCAGCCTGCTAACAGCTTATCTTCAACAGCCTTCTAAAAACAGACCAAAGGGGAAGTCACAAACACGAGACGGCAGTCATCACTTCAGACTTAACTGCCTGTTCAACCTGAGCCATCTTAAAGAATGTACTGTTTGTGGCCAGAAGCCTGGATGCATTCTAGGAAATGTATCATGTGGAATGTAAAAATAAAAAGATTCTCAGAGGACAGGAAGGTGTCTGCAAAATCAGAAGTGCCCTCTATTGAGATTCTGCTTCTCCACAGCACTTACTTTCAGCTGAGGGCAGCAGGTAAATGTCAAGTGTCAGTAGCTGTGAGGTGCTTTTTTGCTTTTTGTCTAAAACTGTGCAAATGACAATAGTTGAGGAGTTCTGACAGAAGTTGTTATAGTCAGGTACAATTTAATGAGGACCCATGAAAGATTCCTCCGTTATGCACACCATTGTCAAAGTACCTGAGCCCTGACCAATAAGATCTTTTATTCCATTCCTAGGTCCCACACACATCTCTTTCTGACCCATCTAAATCTTGTCAGACAGCAAGCATCCTTTGATGTTCCTGTCTTGGTACTGCCTCACAGCTTTCCTTAGCCAGCTAACTGATAGGCTGCAGCCCCTGTTATTCTGGGTTTTGGCCTCTCTCAAGTATGGCTTGCCAATGGTGCCAAAATGAGTGGTGGCTTTGTAGAGACAAGGTGGGTGAGGTAATATCTTTTATTGGACCAACTTGTTTGTGAGAGACAAATTTTCAAGCTTACACAGAGCTCTTCTTCAGGTCTGGGCCTGTCTCTGATTTGAAGAAGATCTCTTGAGTAAGATTGAAAACTTGTCTCTCTCACCACAGAAGCTGCTCCAGTAAAAGATGTTACCTCACCCACCTTCTCTCTTTCATATCCTAGGACCAATGTGAATACAATACCACAGCCTACAACAGGTGGCTTTGTGATTCTTCAGGTACAAATAAAATGAGACCCCCTCAATTCCTTTTCACCATGTGATGTAAACCAGAACTGACATGATCACAGTATTGCCAACTCTCCTAGTATTTGTTTTTGTTTAACGCCCTAGCTCCTGGAATCCTGTGAGAATCAAAACTTATATTTAAAAAAAAAAAGTTTCTAGCCCTTATGGCTGTGCAGAAAAGCTTGAAAAAATGAACCCTAATCTAGAAAGCAAATAAAAATAATCCACATTTATTATTTTTAACACCTCATTTTATAAGACAATCTAGAGATTCTGGTGGACATGACTCACCATTATTGATCACTTGGGGTTGGTGATTTATACAGTGCTTGTTTAACTCTATCTTTCAGTTTACTTCTCATACAAAGGTTGGTGCCTTACACACTGAAAAAGATATGTCGTTGAAGGAGATATATAGTTCTAGACCATTTCCTCGATTTTATCTTAAAAAATAAACTCAACTGTGGGTAATCTATGATATTGTATCTTTTGGAAGCACGGTCTACACATTCTAATAAATTAGTCCTAATTATAAGTAACCTGCCTTTGGTTTCAGAAAAAAAAAGAAATCCGGGTCTCAAACCTTGGCAGATGCATTAGTGCTTCCAACTATGATTTTAGTTGACTTTAACAGGTGATACAGCACTATGATTAGCTAAAGTATATATTACTGCCTCAGAATAGGTTACCCAAGAGCAGAGTTTGGATTTGAATCCTCAGGCTAAGAAATTAATAAACAGTACTATTTCAATTAGGTAATTTCTGGTGAAAAAAGCTGAGAACTCTACTGGAGACAAAATATCCTAATAGATATTCAACAGACAGGATTCTAGGCCAAGATGTACGGCTCTAGGAAAACTTAATCCATATTGCTCTCCTTGAGAGAAAAAGTTATTTTAATTTAAAAATAAAATGTGTCTTTCTTTATTCTGGAGACATACAGAGTCCACATACAGCAATAAATACCCATTTTACGCATAGTAACGGCCAGTCCCTGCATGGGAAAAAAAATTAGGCTCGCTGACAAAACAGAAGTTTCGGATGGTGCCACATAATTTAAAAATGGTCTTTTACGTGCAAAAATTCCAAGCTGTCAATGCATATTGGAGATCCAATCATAGGCTGGGCCCCTTTTCCATCTGTTTGTTTGTCTAATTGGTTGTGGATATTCCAAAATCTACTGCTGAATAGCCTCTGGGGAACTTTTAGGTTTGAGAATTTGGAAGTGTTCATATGAGAGTAATACCACTAGAATACCTGCAAATAAAAACTTTCCGAGGAACACTTAACACCCCAGAGGAGGGACAAGGAGAAAGCATGAAACACTTGCTTCCCATCTGAACAGCTCCCATTCTATCTATGAACCACCTACACTGGGTATTGCTTGTATTTATCTTGAGTATAGGAGAACTACATAGTTTAAGCCCCACATCAATACACCTTCCTTTTCACTGGGCACCTGGGTGGGTTTTGGCAGCTGGAGCATATGAAGGGCAGAGGCAGTTGGGCTAAGGCAGTGCCCATTTGTCTTCTGCTCTCCACCCTTCCATGCATCATGATTGATGTCTTCCAGCTTCCTGTTCCCAGGATACCAGCTGACAATGGGTCATATCTGCTAAATTGACTTCAGCAAAACCCTACTTCCCATGCTGACCAAAATCAGCATAAAAGAGCTGCTGATATGCCATACCGTCAGCACCTAGAACAACAAGGTCCTGGTCAATGATTGGGTCTCCAATTGCTACCACCATAATAAATAAATGAATAAAAATAATAATAAATACCTGGCCAATACGAGCCCTACAGAGGAGACATATGCTTGGAGTATATGTTCTTTCTCAAGAAGATCTTTCCTTTTTTGTTTGTGCGATCCTAATCCAAAATAAGCGCAGACTAAAAGAATCCGTCTCCTTCTCTTTGTCTAAAGAGAAACAAAACATGGGCTAGCAAACTGCTTCAGCAAGTTTGAGATATGATATTTAACTTGCCATTATGCAGCTCAGCCACTAGATGTCTCTGTGTTGTATTAAAAGACCCCGCAAAAATTGAGGTCTTTCTGAGAACTAAGATGGAAAGCGGCTTGTTTCATTGGTGGCATGTTGCTGTTCTCCCCAAGAGATGCCTGTTGCTTAAGATGCACCACATATTATATGGCACCTGCTTAGCTAGGGTAAGATAACTAGCTCTGTGCATCAATCCTGCTTCACACCCCTCCAGATTAGAAAACCACTCCTACTCATAACTGGCTGGCTGAATTGTTGAAGGACCAAATGTCAATGTACACATGACTGAGTTACTTAAAAGAAAACAAATGAACATTATAGTCTCTTTAAAAGACATCCCAAAGCCCTCCGGCAAAAGCACTCAGTGGGATTTAAACTAAACTGAAATGAAGTCTCATTGTCTGATGCTACAAAGCAAACATGGCAGCTCCTGAGAAAACTAGCACATTGGGCTTTTTTTGCAGAGAGGAAATGCTCACATTTGAATACTTCCATAATATACTTCTTTATAATAAGCTACATTTCCAGGCTGATTACATTTTAACCACTGCAAGTTCACTTGACCCCTGTTCTCTGTGGAGTTAAGTACCTCCTTAGGCTACAGTTTAACATAGCATTTTGAGAATGTAAAGACTTAAGGTGATGTTGGCCTTTCTACCAGCTCCTTAATCTGTTTACAAGATCTTCCTGCACTTTGACCCTTGGGAAAAACATTTGCTTCAGTTAAATGGCGAGACTCTTAGGCCATGTCTACATCTAAAATTTTGCAGCGCTGGTTGTTACAGCTGTATTAGTACAGCTGTATAGGGCCAGCGCTGCAGAGTGGCCACACTTACAGCAACCAGCGCTGCAAGTGGTGTTAGATGTGGCCACACTGCAGCGCTGTTGGGCGGCTTCAAGGGGTTTTGGGGAAGGCGAGAGCAAACCGGGGAAGGAAACCAGCTTCGCCGCGGTTTGCTCTCGCGTTCCGCGAACCACCCTGCAAACCGCAGGGAAGGAGACCTGCTTGCTCGGGGGTTCGGCGAACGCGAGAGCAAACCGGGGAAGGAGACCAGCTTCGCCGCGGTTTGCTCTCGCGTTCCCCGAACAAGCAGGTCTCCTTCCCTGCGGTTTGCAGGGTGGTTCGCGGAACGCGAGAGCAAACCGCGGCGAAGCTGGTTTCCTTCCCCGGTTTGCTCTCGCCTTCCCGGAACCACCCAGCAAACCTCAGGGAAGGAGACCTGCTTGCTCGGGGTTCGGGGAACGCGAGAGCAAACCGGGGAAGGAGACCAGCTTGATTACCAGAGGCTTCCTCAGGTATGCTGGGATACCTGCTTATTCCACGGAGGTCAAGAAAAGCGCTGGTAAGTGACTATACTTGATTACCAGCGCTGGATCACCAGCGCTGGATCCTCTACACCCGAGACAAAACGGGAGTACGGCCAGCGCTGCAAACAGGGAGTTGCAGCGCTGGTGGTGCCCTGCAGATGTGTACACCTCCTAAGTTGCAGCGCTGTAACTCCCTCACCAGCGCTGCAACTTTCTGATGTAGACAAGCCCTTACTCTATTCTGTGAGAGATGGTGGAATTACAAGCCTCCCGAGCATATAACAGGCAAGCAAATATAGAACAGGATAAAAAGAGGAAGGAGATCTGGCATCATCACTGAAGTTGACAGTTACAACTATATCAGATTATTATTCAGATATTAAAGCCGGATTGGAGCTTTGCGCTCACTTGTCTAATCTCCTGCACAACACCTCTATGTTTCTTCCCACCTTTTTGGTCTGCTTTGAAAAGTCAGAGAGGGCCATGGTTGGGAGGGGATATTGAAGGTCTGACAAGTCTGGATCACAATTTATAAGGCAATTGTGGCTACGAAACTCCATGATGGGGTTACATGTCAAACTGGGAGGGCGTATGTAGTGGGTTCCCAGAGGGGTTAGTCCTAGATCCAGTATTGTTCGATATTTTCATTCATGCCCTAGATAATGGAGTGTAGAATATGCTTATAAAATCTGCAGATGACAGCAATCTGGGAGAGGTTACAAGCACTTTAGAGGACAGGATTCAAATTCCAAATGACCTTAACAAATTGGAGAATTGGTCTGAATTCAACAAGATGAAATTGAATAAAGACAATTACAAGGTATTTCACTTAGGAAGGAAATATCAAATGCAGAACTACAAAATGGGGAATAACTGGCTAGGCGGTAGTACTGCTGAAAAAAGAATCTGGGGGTTTTGGTGGATCACCAATTGACAATGAGTCAACAATGTGATGCAGCTGCGAAAACAGCTAATATCATTCTGGGGCATATTAACAGGAGTGTCATATGTGAGACACAAGAGGTAATTGTCCCACTCTACTCTGCAGTGATGAGACCTCAGCTGAAGTCCTGTGTTCAATTCTGGGCACTATGTTTTAGGAAAGACGTGCACAAACTGGAGAGAGACCAGAGGAGACAGACAAATATGGTAAAAACTTGACCTATGAAACTGGGCACGTTGAGTTTTGAGAAAAGAAAACTGACTAGGGAGCTGATAATAGTCTTTAAATATGTTAATGGCTCCTATAAAGAGGACTGTGATCAATTGTTCTCTATGTCCACTGAAGGCAGGACAAGTATTAATAGGCTTCATCTGCAGTAAAGGAGATTTAGGTTAGGAATTAGGCCTTCCAATCATATTCTTTCACCTTCCTGATGTAACTAACTATATTTTAACTTGGTAGCAGAGCCAGAGCAGCTATGGGAAACTGGATTCTAATCTGCCCACCCATGAGTATTTTTCATGTGCCTATCATTGTTGCATCTGAGAATTGTAAAACCAAATGATCATTCCAGAGATGGTTCCCTCAGCCTGACCTAGTGCTGAGAAAGTGCATGTGGTCATGTGTGCTGTCTTCATTTGTTTTGGGAATAGTGAGTAGGAGTGGGGCTTGTTTCTGTTTGATTGTTGTTTGGCACATCATCAACCTGACTTGCACACCGCGAAACAGACTTACTGGGGATGCTGTAAAAGACATATTAATTATGCTGACATAGCACCTGGAACTCACAGTCATGGGCTAGGACCATGCTATGCTAGTCTCTGTACAAACACAGAACAAAAGGACAACCCCAAAGAGCTAACACGCTAGATTTTCCCATTCCAGAGTTGGCTGATAGAAAATATCTTTTGACTGCAGTGATGAATAAATTTGATATAGAAGTTACTGGGAGATTATAGCATGGAAACCCCCCAGTGTCATGTTTACAGTCATTTATCTTCCTACAATTGTACTTTAAATCCATTTTGTTTTCACAAGGATTTGATTTTCTTCCTGCCTTTCTTTATTTTACTGCTGTAGAAGAGTTCAAATGGGGCAAACACAGACAGTGTTGTAAATAAGTTACAAAGCAATGAGCAAGTCGCTCAGAAATACACCCTGGAGAAAGCCCAGGGCAGTGATATTACAAGTAAATCAAACCAGTGTTTATGAGGAAATCTTGCCCAATTATTTCTAAAGAATATTTGATGGAGACTAATTTTTACCCTTTTTTAAAAAAGATACGAGCAAACTCCCTTCCAGGCTGCATGGTCTTTTGTGCATGAAGGCATGCAGTGAGGCTGGGAAATGATGTAGTTTATAGGTTTGACCCTGCCTGTTGCACATATCAAATTCATCGGGGTACCTGGCAGGATTATGCTGCTAGTTTTAACTGTTAATCATGATGATTCTGGGTAGCCAGACAAATTTACTGATAACAATTTGGAATCTGTACAAATTTGAGGTGGGTTGGCATCAAAATCCAGCCCCTCACCATCCTCTAACTTTGGGGCAGGACCATGATCTTGATCTGAATTTCATGGCAAGGTGCTGTTTGTATCATGGGCCATGCTGACAACTCAGATCCAAATGCCACCAAATTTTGGAGTTTAAGGGAAGGCTGAAATCAGAATTTTGTGGTCTGGGCCCATATCAAGTACAAACCTGTCCAGGAGACACAAAATTAGAGTTCAGAACCCAGACAAAAACCATTTCCAGATGGAAAAAAATCCATATTCCTTCAATAAATTGGTTGTCAGTTCCACCAAAAGTCCTGCATCCATCTCTGTTAAGTGTATGTGGCAATATAGTATATAAACTAGATTTCAAGGATTCCAGAATGTGCCTGCACCTCTTCATTTCACAGGAAATAGCCTCCAGGTGTTTGGTGGTTCTGGGGGAAAAAAAAAGAGGGAAAATGTTTTCTTTGTTACTCTAAAGACTTTTTCTAAAAATGTGAGAGGGGAGGTGTTTTCCCTGGATGGCTGACATAGAGACAATACATACCAATATCATATTATTATTTATTTGTGTTACAACAGTGCCTAGAGACCCCAGCTGAGACCAGGGCCCTGTTGTGCACGGTGCTGTACAATCATATTGTAAGACAGAGTCCCTGCCCAAAAGAATGCGCACAATCAGTAGAGAAAGCACATCTCTGGAGATGTCTAGAGTTACATCTAGGGTCATACGCAGACATCCAGTACAGCATCTCTGAAAACTGGGCTCCACATCCTTTAAAGTGTCATAAAAACTGAACAGTTTTGTTACATGTGAAGTATATTTTAAGATATGGCCATACGGATATTCCATATAATGTATTTGTGTAGTGTGCTTGATATCTTTTAAAATAGATTCTTGGAATTAAAATGTTGCTTTTTGTACATTCTCTGCCATCCAGAAACATTTTTCTTCTGTTATCTTACAGCTGGCTGAAGGTGTCAGCCCTGGGACTGAATTTTCTCTTGCAGGACACAAGTAACTCCAACTAACATCCAATAAAGGAAGCATAGGGCTTTGCTGTGTAGAATGAACTCCTCTCTTTATGCCTCCGAAAGGTACAGCATGGACTGCAGGCCTGCAAGCTTCCCTCACCAATATGCTCAAATGTGGCTAGCAGGGACAACCTCTAAGTATGATCATTCAGTCCACGGCCAGATTCTCAACTGAGATTACCACAATAGATTCCACTTACAGTGACGGCTTTGTGAGGTGTGGATAAACATCTCCACTGAGTCCCACAAGAGATAAACGTCTTTTTCTGAAACCCACCAACTCATTTCACAAACGCCACAATGGGAACAATTTTTAATCACTACTGACCTGAGCTAGTGATGGACAAAACTCATAAATGTCAGAGGTTTGCTTTGAAACAAGGTGCATGAGGTAATATCTTTCATTAGACCAACTTCTGTTGGTTAGAGAGAGAGAGAGAGAAGCTTTTACGTTTACACGGAGCTCTTCTTCAGAGTTTAAGATGCTTATCCAAACCTCTTGGGTCTGTAAAATTGGACTAGAAGTTTCCCCCAGAGACACTCCTGCACAAGTAGAAATGAGAGAACTATTTTAAAAATAATTCACTATGTTCAATTCAAATAAAAGTCATTTTCTTCTTCTATATTCATAGTCCATCTTACTCATTTTCTGCACTGTATGAGTTATTTTATGTGTGCAATATATCTGTGAAAGCCAAAATCTTGAGAACACTCCTATGAATATGTTTTTGTGAAATGTGCAACCATCTTGAAATTTCTTTGATTTCCTTTTTCTATTTAGCAAAGTTTCAGTCTTCCCATCAGCCAGAAGAAACGATACCATTTGCCTTAGGTGCCCAGTCATTCACAATGGAAAACAAAACACTAAACAATTTAAGACAAAGTTGAAATGAGAAATTCTTAAACTACCTATGGGCTACAGTATATTTGCCCAAAATATTCAAACAATTGTAAGTACTGCACACATTTATAAAACTCAAGATCTGTTCACTGATAGATCTTGATCAGAAAAAAAAAAAGACGTTTGTTGAGGAGTAGTTAATCTCATCTCTCCTTGTACTTTTTCTGATACTTCACAACAAGGGATGCAGACTCTTTCAAAACCTCCAGAAATGTTTCCAATTTTGAGTGCATATTCTGTGTGTTTCAGAGGGGGGATTTCATTTTACCCAAGCTGGTTTGCCCATATAATATTATATGCTATAATCAGCACCATACAGCTGAACATTTTGTACCCCCTAGAATTTCCAACCATCAAGAAAAAACGCACTCCAAACCGTCACATTCATATAGCACCACATTAATCTGCTTTGGCACCATCTAGCTACCGCCATAGGTAACACACATCATCATACCTCATTCAGACCATTCACTAGGAAGGAATAGACTATGGCTACATTCCCAAAGTTGCCTAAAGGATTTTGATGCCTAATTCATATTAATGGGAATTAGACATCCAAATCCCTTTGATGGCTTTGAAAAGCTCAATGTATCTATTGATCTTCTGAGACTGTCAAGCTGCCTAATGGTACAGAATGTTCAGTGTGGAATTCGTTAAAGCAATAGGAAACATCACATGTGTTTTACTTAGAGTCAGAAAACAGTCAGTCAGAGTCAGAACAACAACAAAACATGAAATATCAAAGGTTCCTCTACAGTTAGCAGCTTTAGAGTTTTCTCATAAAACTGTCTTGTGACCCTCCAGACAAAATGGTGATGTTTCAATCATGTCATAACCCACGGCAGATTACAGTTTTTAAATTATTCTTTGCACTGCTTTCAAAAGACTCTTTAAAAGATGGGGGGTGGGAGGGGAGAAGGGGATGAACAGTGGAAAAGGCATGTGCAGCTTTCAAAATACATAGATATAATCATGCCCCAAACCTTTACACATGTTGCAAGATCAGAGACATCAGTGCTGTGATGGAAAGCATAAAATACCCAACAATACTACAGTAAATCAGGTTCAGGACAGGGAAGAAGGAAAAACAGACTAGTAGTTCAATCAAGGGTTAGGAGGTAGGAGGCCTCTGTTCTAGTTTTGTTGCTACACTGATGTGCTATGTGAACTTGGACAAACAAAGTTAATTGTACTCAGTTTTCCCATCAGTAAAAATGGGCTAACATTTACCCCCCCAACCTCTGCAAAGTGCTTTGAGATATTTGAATTAAATATGTGCTGTAAATGCAAATAATTATTCTAAAAAATTAGTATCTGTTTTGGTTCTTTTACATGGCATTTGTCTCTATGGGGATACTTTAAAAGCTCAAATTAACTAATAGTGTGAATGTAAAGTAGATTAGTTAAACTGCAGTAAGCCCTCATGTGGACATTCTGATTCAGAATTCAAGTGGCCTTAATTCATTTATCTTAATTCACTTCCAAAGTGAATAAAACTAAAGCAAATTAAGGCCACTTGCATTCTGAATGAGAGCCTCTGTACAGGGATTTAACAAATCCATTTGAAATGTACACCTTTAGTTAACCTGGACTAACTTTTCTGAGTTTTCCTTGTAGACAAGCACATAGGGATTGTTGAACTTATTAAGATACAATAAAAACTGACATTTTTTTCATCCAAAACCCAGAAGAGCAGTGTCCAGAGCCATACATGATTTAATCCTTTACAAAATCCCTCACAAGTCCCAGTGCAGTATCAGTGTTTGCCAGCAGTCCCAGCGTTAGGTTGCCAGAAGATTAGTGTAGGTTTCTCCTTTAGATGTCTTCCAGTTCTTGTTTTAATGATGATGGGCTTATAATGTGTTTCAGTGGCAGGACATTGTTTTTTTTAAAAAGTAAGGCTTAATTCTCGTCAATATGGTAACTGTTTAGATTTTTATCATCATGGATGATCCTACTTTTATATCATGGATGCACCACACTACCACTATAAATACCAGTGTGTCCTTAGTACATACGACTACCATAATAGTATCTACCTACACCTGTGAGGTAGACCAGTGCTATTATCCCCACTTTACAGATGGAGAGCTGAGGCACAGAGAGACTAAGGCCAGGTCTACACTCAAAAGTTAAGTTGACCCAGCTATATCACTCAGGGATGTGGAAAATCCATACTCCTGAGTGACACAGTTAAACCAGCCTAACTCCCAGTGTAGAGCTAGGTCAATGGAAGAATTCTTCTGTCAACCTAGCTACTGCCTCTTGGGGAGGTGGATTAACTACACCAATGGGAGCTCCCCGCCTGTCACTGTAGTGAGTGTCTACACTGAAGCACTACAACAGTGCAGAGCATTTCACATGTAGACAAGCCCTCAGTGACTTTACCAAAGTCAAAGAGGAGGTCTGTGAAGGAGCATGGAATTAAACCTAGCTCCCCCAGGTCCGAGATGAGTGTCCTAACTACTGAAACATCCTTCCTGTCTATAGAGCCTTTTCACTTTGTTACTATTTTGCCATGTTTTCTTAGGGATATTCAACCTCTAAGCCACCCTTTCAGAAGAAAGATTTTAATTTCTACCCAGCCTTCAGAGGACCTTGAAGGTAATTTCAATATTAAAAATACATTTCAAGACCACACCTAGAAACTGCATTGGTTTGGAGCATCACACTGCAGAAAGATGTAGACAAATTGAAGGAAGAACAAGAAAAATTACTAAGGAGCTGGAGGGGCTGATTTATGAAGAAAGATTAAAAGGACTCAATGTGTTTAACTTGGCCAAGCAATGATTAAGGGAGAACATGAGATCAGAATATCAGGATATGTAAGGTATCAGCACCAAGGCAGGAGAGGAATTATTTAGGGTCATACAAAGGGTTATAAATAGAAGTATATAATATATTGTAGTTGATACAAGGGAAAACTGGACTGAAAAAAAACCTGTTTGATTAGAGATCCATTAGATCCTAGGGCTCCCTTGGGATTTCATTCTATCTGCTTGTGACTTTTAAAACAACATAAGGCTACTGGTAAATGGTCTGCTGGGGACAATCTTATACTGACCAGGGAATGGTCCAGCTGGGATGTAATATGTCTTTTCCATCTCTGCCTTCTGGAAGCCTCTGAATGTTCATTCTTTGTGCCATATAGAACAAGGGCGGCTGCGATCACAGCAAACCTCTTCCCAGAGGGGGTTGTGTTTGAAGTTCTTTTTTTCCCCTTTTTTATCTTTGCCGTGTGACTTTGTCATGTAGAATTAAGAGGTCTAATGAATGGAAAACTGAAATCGGCAGATTTTCATTCTTTAAGGAAATTAACCTCATTTAAAGGAAATGAGTGTTCAGAGGCAGAAAGGAAAGTCATAATTTAAATGATATCAGAAGCTGGCTTTCCTTATGTAACATATTATTAAACAGTGGGGAAAAGCTTTTGCTAGGCAGCCTCAGGGAGCACTCCAACTATAAAGAGTGTTCACATGCATGACTCTAATATGTTAATAAATTATGCTAATTACAAGGAAGGGATTAGAGAAGGGGAAATCAAATAATGGTGCAGTAACTGGGCCTCTTTCAACTTAATTTGCAATACAGCCTGGCTAGGCTCCTCTTGAGCTAGTAACTTTCTTTTCTTCTTTCGAAGCCGCCAAGTTTCTCTTTTGTCTCTGGGAAGATGGTGGCATCACGGTCAGGAGACAGTGGGTGAAAAAAAATGAAGTGCAGGGGAGAGAGAGAGACAGAAAGCCCCATTACCAATGAGCTCCTGATTACTGAATCCCAGGGAAAATTCAACAGGGGTAGCAACCCCGCAGATTTCCTCCTGTGCTAGCCTTAAAACTACATTGAAATTTTTGTCAGACAACATGTAAGGTAACATTTCCCCCCCTTTTCTTTTAAACCTTCATAAATAAGCAAACAACAAGGGAAGGACAGCAACAGAATTCAAATGAGATGTCCTGTGCTCATCTGCCACTAATGTTTACTGCCCTGATCATTTACTGCCCCCCTTTTCCCTTAAAATAATTTAGACGTGATTCCCACATTTCATTCAAATCTACTTTAGTCTCCCAACTAAATATTACTTTTTCGTGAGATACATAAGTTCCCACTGGGAACTCATCCAAAGTCTATGATGTCAATGGGAATCTTTCCCTTGACTTCAATGGGCTTTGGATCAGGCCAGTGTTCATGGAATGTTTTCGGTCTTCCCTTCCCTCCTTTGTATGAATGTCTACAGTGGTTTATCAAATCCTTTTGTATGTGGATTTGGCTGGAATTTATGTCAGGCAAGACTGGAGTCATCCAGGAGAAAGAGAGAGAAAGCAACACTTTTAAAAAATGAATCCAGGTTACTGAATTTTTCTGTCCGTTGCATTTCAGGGAGCAGCAACGTCCTTCAGCACAGGGTGCAGTACAGTGGAGGAAAAAAAAAGACGGGGTTTGGTAGAGGAAGGATGAAATCGTTGGGGAGGTGGGAAAAGTTTAATCTTTGTAGGAAATATTTTTAGTGTGAAAAATCCTTCCCAATAGTTCAGAAGTCTTGCAGGGAAGGGCTAATGGAAATAGACATATAAGTGAGCATTCACGAGCCCCAATTTTCTCATTTAAAAAAAGTTTGATGTGTAAATAAACCCAGCCCACATAGGTTTAATATCTCTAATAACTGCTCGCCTTTTAGCCTCAGGAAGGGGACAGGTATTCATTTTCCTAAATTACTTTTTAAACCATTTTTTCTTTTTTTCCCTCCCCCCCACCCTCCATCTTTTTTTCCCCAGCAAGGGGGGTGGTGAAAGAAAACAGAGACAAGCCAGATGCCTTTCAGTGCTTTGATCAGTTTCTCTGCAGACAGCCAGGCTGCCTCCTAGCACCTCTTTAACTACAGCTTGCCAGTAAGAAAATGAGCTGTTTTAACTCTGCAATTACAGTGCCTGCTGAATGCCTGTCATCACAGCAATAGGAACCTGATCTGAACTGTATATCCACTGGAGAGAGAATTACAGCAACCAGGGCAGAAAGTTAAATACCCCCTGGGGCGGTGAGACTCTCATAAATGAAAGAGAGCCCACAACCTAGGCCCCCTCTGTTGGTGAAAATATATATAACACTGACAATATGAGACAGCTTCACAAGCCAGCGAGAGGAATAGACACTCAGGAGACACCTCCTTTTGATGGAGATACTCTCAGGAACTAAGACCATGAGTGTCCGTGAAAAGTGGGTAGGGCTCATGAAATCAAAAATCTGTATCATAAGCATATCCGGTTGTGTGCTCTGTGTAGATCTGTATACGGTGCATATATAAGTATATATGGGAGAGAGTCAGATTGTAATTCACCATTCAGTAGAGCTTTCCATCTCCCTCTGGTCTGAAAGCTCTTTACAAATATGAATGAATGATGTCTCACAATGCACCTGTGAGGTTGGATATGTATTATTATCTCCATTTCAGAGACAGTGAAGGAACAAGGAGGGTTAAGTGACTTGCATAAATTTGTGGCAAATTTAGATTTCCTTCCTCCCAGGATTACTTTAACCACTAGACCAAGCTTCTTGCAAATACTGACAGCAACTTAGTCTAACCTGTTAGAATGTTGTATAATCGTATTTTGCTAACCCATTTTTTGAATCATGTTAAATTATGCAAATTAAAATATAACTATTTAAGATGGATTCACTGACCCTTCAATATTTTTTTAATGCACACTAGCATCGGTTCACAAACTGAGAAAACATCATGCATTTTGGGTCTAATGCAAAGCCCATGAGCGGAGAGGTGGGGAGACCATGTAAAACCCAACCAGAGCAAGACACTCCACTGTGCACACACTTTTCCCCCGGTGGGGACATTGTGATTACAACCAACACCTGACAGATGTGTAGTCATGTTACTTAGTGCACTATGGTAAGGTGCTCAAATACTACAGTGTTGAGCATAGTATAAGAACCTACATGGAATAAAATAGAATAGAAATCAATGGAAAGACCTCTCCCACCACACCCCACCCATATTGACCTCAATGGGCTTTAACTTTACATTTAGATTTGCAATTTGTTTAATTTGCCTTGAGTAAAATTCAAGTTTACATATTGAGAAATGGGTAGCAGATAGTTCTTTCAGCACCCTGTGACACATTAAGGAGTGAGACGCCCATCAGTGGAATCCGAGACTAAATCTATGGCTACACGCCACCCTAGACACACCAGGAAAGGCTCTGGTAACGAGGAGGCAGTGAGGAAAGGCTCCAGCAGAGGGATCTGCTGCAAACTTCCCCCTTTGCCTCCTCACTTATGGAGCCTTTCAATGCAGAGGAGAAAGGCTCTGGAAGCAGGACACTACTCTGCTAAAAATAGCAGTAAAGACGTGAGAGGCACTGCTTGGGCGTATATGGTATATACCCTGGGGGTTCAGGTGTGTAGGGCACTTTACCTCCCTAAGCCACATATCACTGTTTACACTGCTATTTATACCCGTACTCTATACCCTGCCATAAGTGTAGACAGAGCCTAATGTTACCTTCTGTGCACAGCTTCTGATGGCCCATTTGGATCATAATGGCTCCGGGGGGAAACAGAGTCACTAAAGGTCAGTTGTAGCCAGGAAGTTATTAATTCATTATTGTTTGATGGGATATGTTCCCACCTATCCTGGCCCTTTAGAACTATAAGATTAACAAAACAGTGCTGCTATAGTTAGACTACTGAACTAAAGATGAGCACTTCTGAGTTCTCAATCTGGCACTAAATCACTAAATGACCTTGGTTTTTAAACTCTCTGTGCCTCAGTTTTCTCATCTAAAATTAGTGTTACCTCACTCATTTACCTCACCAGTGTGTTACAAGTCTAAACTCCCTACTGCTGTGTTTATAAAAATTAATATACTTAGGTCAATGGTTTTATACTGTGTCCATGAACTGATTACTCTTATCAGCCAACTAAGTCAGTAACATGATTTTTATAGGTACTCAAAGCCCACAGCTCCCTTTGATTTTAATGGGAATTGCAGGTACCTCACACGTGTGACACTCAATGGGGTTTTAAGGTTTAACTCACCCTGGGTGGAACAGAAACCTGGTTTCAAACCTCTAAAGGCCAAACTCAGCACTGAGTTCAGAGGGACTTGGGGGGCGGGAGGGGAGGTCAGTGCAGAATGCAGCACTAAATCTCTTACATTCGGGTTTAAGCTCCATAGCCAGAATGCTCAGCTGGTTAATGATATACAGTGGAAACACCGCATTTGCTATGTTCGTTATTCTCATGAGTAAGTCCCCTCAGTGATGCAAATGATTTGTAGGGCATAATGGGAGACAACCCTAGAGTAGAGCCATGCAGATGAATTTCCAGAAGGGCTGTCTAATGTATCCAGCTCCTCAGCGCTCAGTCACTGTCCACCCCTCTCAGCATAGCTACACCAGCTCTACCTGCAGGGCAGGGTGGAGTAGCACACAAATCTTTTCTTAAGAGGACAAACGGCCTGATCCTGACACCTCCCCACCCCCAGTGTTGGCTGCTTTGTGGGGTCACTAAAGAGGCTGCTAATTCCCCCTACCAAAGAGGTGGATGACAAAGTATAGCTGGGGCATGCCCGGGACAGAAGTGAGTGGAATGAAGTGCAGTTGGCTCCACCTGAGCCTAAGCTAGTGACATGGCACCTATGGGACTGCTGCCTTTAGGCTTAATCCTTCAGCTGCTCAAAATTATGCTGGGTGTTACTTTGAGGCCCCCAGCAGGCCCAGGATCAGGGCACTGAAAAGGTGGCTTAGTGCTCCTTCCTTTCTCTCCATCCCGCTCTCCTCAGCTGCAGCGATGACCTAACTCCAAAATTGTGCCCTGGCTTGACGCTAGCTCAGAAACTCAACAAAAAAAGAACTGCCCAATTTCAAACCTAACGCTGAATCCTTTACATGTTGCTGTTCTGCTCTGGATGGTTTGCAGCACAGCACATGCAATACCTGTTCTCCAAGTGCCACTATTTCTTTCCTTTCTCAAATGTAAATATCTGTGGCACCCCCACGATGGAGTATGTCAATGATGACAGACTAGGGAAAACATGTTAGAGTAAAGCTCTCAGCTATTTCTTGTTGTAGACTGAAGCTCCCTCTGCTGAAGCAAATGAGTAAAACGGAAGTGAATTACTCATTTTAGTCAAGGTATTGGTCCCCGAATTTCTCCTCAGTCCAATCAATGGAATTGCACCAGCGTGAAAGGTAAGTGGGAGAATAATCAAGCCCATAATGATCTCCTTGGTCCGAGAGAAATAATGGGTCTATCCTCATAAAAATATACTACAGCAGGGTTCTCAAACTGGGGGTTGTGACCCGGCAGGGGGTTGCTAGGTTATTACATGGGGGGCGTGAGCTGTCAGCCTCCATCCCCAAACCCTGCTTCACTTCTAGCATTTATAATAGTGTTAAATATAAACAAGTGTTTTTAATTTATAAGGGGGGGGGTCACATTCAGGGGCTTGCTGTATGAATGGAGTCACCAATACAAGAGTTTGAGAACCACTGTCCTACAGGAGTCTATGGGCATTGTCCAAATCCTTGCATGATCACTGTTGTAAGAGGTGGTGTTTTGGACCATTAGTGTAAAATAGCACAAGTCCTTTCTTCATACATGTAATGCCCTAGGTTATCTCTGGTCATTTGTGACAATATCTATTCAAAGGGGCAGGTAGAAAATTACACAGGAATTGCTATCATAAGTCATAGAATATATTCAAAATATTTACACCACCAGCCATTCTGCTCTTACTCTTGAAACCTTATAGATGAAAATGAGGGCAATATTTAGCCTGCAAAGTCTCCCTCTTAGCATTAGGTGATGTTAACATTTTGCAGCTTAAGTCATTTTCAATACCCTTTACTGGGGTTACTGAGATTTACGGTACTTCAGCTGAGAAATGTGATGATCTTATGCAAATTGCAGGTGTTACCACCCTCTTCCATAGCCAGACAAGAGCCTGACTGGGACACACACTGACATCTGATTGATGTTTTTAATAGGGCGACACGGTGAGTGAGATCATATCTTTTATTGGACAAACTGCTAGTCCAAGGAAACAATGTTTCGAGCTACATAGAGCTCTTCTTCAGGTCCAATATAAGATATTTCCTCACCTAATATCCTGTGACTCATTCTGTAAATAACATTTTTAACAGGGAAGTATTCAAGATGCCGCTCAAGTTGTATTGTCAATTCTTTCTCTAAATCGTTCCCAACAATATGGACAACTAGAAACACTGCAAATCCAGTATCACCTTTGGAGGTAAAGATCTCACAATCTCATCTTTCAGAGCTAAGGCCTTGTCACTAAGAAAGAACAGAGAGGTAAACACTCCAGACAGGACAACTCTACTATAATGCTCCTGTTCAGAAATGGCACAGCATTGCAGCAGCTGGTTATGTTGTATGACATTATTTTGACCTGAAACCTAAAGTCTTAACATAAAAATCAAACCAAAAATGTATACCAAGGGACAGGAGATACCTCTGTCTCTTTTGCAATTTCCAACACCCCTTGTCTAATTATTTATGATATTTTGCTTGTGGGTTTAAGTTCTTCAGAGGAATTAAATCTCCAGAAAGATCTAACTTGAAAACAGATGTTTGTACTTCTATTTTCATTACATGCTGCTCTTTGATGAATAATGGATTATAAGATAGGAAATGTCATTTCTTTTATCAGACTTCAAGTACAGCCAGACTGGTTCAGATAGCACAAGCAACTTTCTAAAATCTGACGCATTTTCCATGGCTGCAACAATTATGGGAGCAATTCATATTGTTTTCATATAAAACTTCCCTTTTATTCTCAAAACGTGAAACCCAGGCGTTTTAAGGTTTAAGCTGATCACATGCAGGGGTCAATAAGGGATTTTTTTCCCCCTGTGCACAGCATGGAACAAGGAGCTATATTAGTCGCGGGGGAAGTTTTGCCAGACAGTGTACTGACTCAGGCTGGAGGAAGGTTATTACTTTGCAGAACTGATTGAATAATACGAAGAAGAATAAACAAGCCAAATTTTAATTCACCATGTTTGCACCCCTCTTGCATTCACTTTCTGGGAACAATCATGCAGTACAGTTTTGTTCCTGGGAAACAAATGTGTAGCCAAAATTCATTGAAGGTAAAAGAAGCAGTAGTAGACTACCAGACTTCAATGGAGCCAGGATTTTACCCTTTGTTTTTTCCCAATCCATTTGTCCAAAGCCCAACTGCTGCTGTTTTGCAGCAGATCATGATCTCTGACCCCAGTCTATGGAATGATGATAGCCTCATTTTTCTAGCTATGGTTTCTCAGGAAAAGGCCTAATTCATATGGTCTGGAAAAGAAAAATTCCACATGCTGCTGCTGGCCTAACTCCTAACACCATAAGTTGTTCCCACCCTGTTCATGAGATCATCAAAGGCCCAGTGAGTTAATTAAACCCTATCCCTCCTTATTACACTTACATTAATCTAGTAAGAGAACAGAAACTACTATGTGATTGAGGTGAGCAGTCACATAGCAGCAACGAGTCCACACAGCAAAACAGTTCACGAGGAACTCATCATCTTTTTTTCCCACTAAATGTTCTTTGAATCAACCCAAACAACAAAAAACAAAAACAAAAAAACCCTCACCCACCTCTAAAGTCTGTTTGCAAACAATTTATGCAAAAATGAAATTTATCAGATAAACTGTTTATTACAAAATTAGTTGTGGGGTCTATGTAAGTCCGTTCTGGGATGGCATCTTTTTACACATGGTTCATCAAAAACTATTAATCATCTTCCTTCCAATAATACTCGTAGGCTGTGCAATAAGAACGGCCATATTACAACATGAAGGAGAAAAATCTTTTTGATCCTAGATGGTGATAGTTAGTTTATGCCCTGATCAAGAGAAAAGAACTTCTGAGAGACCAGAGAAGTTTATGTATTTAGTTTATCCAAGAGAAGGTTAAGACGTGACTTGATCACATTTATAAGAACCTAAGGAGGGAGAAAAATTCTGATAGTAGATGGCTTCTTAATCTAATTGACAAAGGCATAACAAGATCCAATGGCTGGAAACTGAAGCTAAACAAATTCAGACTAGAAATAAGGTACCCATTTTTAACAGTGAGGGCAATTAATCACAGGAACAAGTTACCTAGTGTGACAGACTCAAACCAGTGGGGTACATCAGTCTGGTAGAGGGCAAATATACTGGTCACTGGCTGAGTAGTTTTCTGTTCCCTGAGTGATCAGAGCAGGGGCTGCACTACAGTAATCAGGAACCTGCTAGAACCAATTAAGGCAGACAGGCTGATTAGAACACCTGCAGCCAATCAAGGCAGGTAATCAGGGCACCTGGGTTTAAAAAGGTGCTCACTCCAGTCAGGTGGGGGAGAGCCAGAAAAGAGGAAGTGTGTGTGAGGAGCTGAGAGGGAGAGTGAGAAGGTATGCTGCTGGAGAACTAAGGAGTACAAACATTATCAGACACCAGGAGGAAGGTCCTGTGGTGAACATAAAGAAGGTGTTTGGAGGAGGCCATGGGGAAGTAGCCCAGGGAGTTGTAGCTGTCATGCAGCTGTTACAGAAGGCACTATAGACAGCTGCAATCCACAGGGCCCTTGGCTGGAACCTGGAGTAGAGGGTAGGCCAGGGTTTCCCCCAAACCTCCCAACTCCTGATCAGACAGGAGAAGTTGACCCAGTCTGTGGAGAAGATCACTGAGGTGAGCAAATCTGCCAATAAGCACAGGACCCACCAAGGTAGAGGAGGAACTTTGTCACACTAGGGATGTGGTGAATAAGTCTTTAAATCAAGATTGAATGTCTTCCTAAAAGATAAGCTCTAGCTCAACTAGACGTCATGCACCTGATGCAAGAACCACTGAGTGAAAGTTTATGGGCTGTGTTATGCAGCAAGTCAGATCAGATGGTCAGAATGGTTCCTTCTGGCCTTAAAATCTATGAATCTATGATATGTGTTATTTTATGTTAAGTAGTGTAATTGCTATGTGGAAATGAGTGCTAATTCATATAACTGATCTTTTTTAAAGTTATTAAACTATTTGTTTCAACATTCTGGTATCCGTGAGTTCTACATGTTTTTATGTTGTATTAAAAAAAATGATGCACTGCACTAGAGTAACTAAAAAAGCCAAATAAATTTGGAACTGTGTTTTATTTCCCCCCCTCAGTTTTTCTTTTGGTTTGTTCCATTGGGTTTAAAAACACAAAAACAAACAAAAAAAAACCACATATTACAGGCATCAAAAGAAGAAAAGACCTAAGTCTGATCTGAGTAGAGAGGCTGTCAGTGCTGAATGATTTTTACACCAGTCAGTATGCCTCTCAAGAAACCCAATTCTAGTCAATCTATTCATCATGTCAGGTACCTATTCGGTGTTCAAATCATTCCTTGGCTGGGAGTCAGATCCTTAGGAGAGGGGCCAGGGTCCTGTGTAATAGAACTCATTAGAGGCTTTGACGGGGAGCCTGAATGAGATGGCAATCAAAGCCTTTGACTGACACTTACAAAGTGAGCTGCAGCAAACCCTGCCTCAGTGAGCAGCTGGGATTGAAACCAAATGCCTTTTTGCCTCCACCGTCTTGCAGTGTCTAATACAATAATATTTCATTTTGTTCTATGATCAGCTTTCATCTCAAATATGCAGAGTGAATAAAATATATTAAAGCTGGTGTTTGGTGTTAGCATAGTTGGGTGGTTCGCATTTATAAAATGTGGACGGGTGCTCTCTAAGTTCCCACATATCACTCGGTAAAAGAACCTTGATCCTGTTACATGTTACTTCTCCCCCATGTCCCTACATCTCTGCCCAGGCTCCTCTATCCTCATCTGCTCTGACGTCCCTTGCTAGTCTGTTCCAGCGTCATCACCAGCTCTGCCAATGCTCTTCAGTGCTGACTAGCATCCAGCCATTCCAGCCTTCAGCAGATTGATAATCAGATTGAATTAATAGATTGTAAAGCAGAAGGGACCATTCTGATCATCTAGTCTGACCTCCTGCATAATATAACTTCGACCTCCTGACGAAGTGGGTATTCACCCACGAAAGCTCATGCTCCAAAACGTCTGTTAGTCTATAAGGTGCCACAGGATTCTTTGCTGCTTCTGCATAACACAGACCCATATAATTTCCACCAAGTAATTCCTGCATTGAACCCATAACTTCTGACTGAGCTAGAGAATATCTTTTAGAAAGAGTCCTAATCTTGATTTAAAATCATAGAATCTACCATATCTCTAGCTAATTTGGTCTAATAATTAATTATCCTCACTGTAAAAAATCTGCATCTTATTTCTAGTCTGAATTTGTCCAGCTTCAGTTTCCAGCTACTCAATTTTATTATGCCTTTGTCTGAGAGATTAAAGAGCCCAACAGTATCAGAAATCTTCCTCCCACTTCGGTACTTACTGGCTGTGATCATGTCACCTCTTAATCTTTATTGGGTAAACTAAATAATCTTTTTAGTCTCTCACTATAAGGCAGATTTTCTAGATCTAAAATTACTCTTGGAGCTCTTTTCTGAACCCTTTCCAATTTGTCAGTGTCCTTTTGAAAGAGTTGACACCAGAAATTGACTTAGTATTCCACTAATGGTCTCGCCAATGCCATATGCAGTGATAATGCCACTATCCTTCTTGTATGTAATATTCCCCTGCCTTTACATCCCAGGGTCACATTAACGCTCTTAGCCACCACATCATACTGCGAGCTCCTATTCAGTTTGGTCATCAGCCATGACTTTTATGCCCCTCTCAGTTGTTCATTTCCATCCTATAAGTATTGTGACACTACACCCCATATTCTTCATAGAAATATTGTTATGATATGAATATGGTATAATTTGTATATGTTTTATGCAAGAGGGGTCATGTGTGGTTGTTTTACTGAATATGATTATTCTATCAGTATACATGTATCATTTCTGTATCTAAAGTTAGGAAAATTGACTATGTAACTATTACAAATGTGGTTACACTTGGGAAACGCCCACCAGACCGTATGTAATCAGCCTGGATGAGCCATTAGGAAAGACAATGGGTCTTTGAAGATGCTGATCGCTCATCTTCCTGGAGTTCCTTCCTGTAGATGTTAAAGCAACCATGGGACAAGGTTTATTTGTAACACTGCAAGGTCATGTGATGATTTCACTTGGTACGAGTACCACATTGGACACTGGTGGTATTTTTCCACTGGAAACAAAGGATTCTCGCCTTATGTAAATCCTATTTACGGCTGGGAAGTGAGGTAAATCAAGGGTCTTCTTCACTGCCTCCCTGCCCAAGAAGGAAGATTTAAGCCTTATTTTGAGAGATTAAAAATGGGACTTGATTGGTGTATAGCCCTCATATTGTTCTGCACAGAAGCTGTATTCTACACACCATGCAAAGAGTACAGTGCAAATAGTTCCCACTCCATATCATTGAAGGGATCTTACCGCTCTCTGTAAATGAGGTTCACAGGTGAAGGGGGTCTGCCTGAATCCCTGTTGGTTCTTGGAATCTCAGGTGTGTTGGCTGGCATAATGATCAGGAATATTTCTGATGTGGCAAGAGCACATGCAAGATGCAATGAACATACAAGGATCATGTGTATTTAAGGACTGTGTACTGTGATGCTTGTGTTTCTGTTGGTATGGGTTTTTCACAAACATCTTTGCCTTTGCCACTTGCACATTGGATTCTTGCAATGAACTTTACATGGAGCTACCAACTCGTTCAGAATGCAGCCACTCACTCTTTCAGCTGCATTAGCCAAAGGGATGGAATGAAACCTCTGAAAACTGCATAGCTCCCTGTTCACATCTAGATAGTGTCATTGTCTGTTCTTTACGGGTACTGGGCCTATGGTCCTATAGTTTGATGTTCACCAACAATAAATTGGTGTTCCAATAAATTCCTTACATAAGAAAGATAATAGGCTCTCCCATCTCAGGCTTGCACAACTCACAAAGACTCTACTCCAGCCAAAGAATATTTGACTGTGGTTTTTACTACTGATGGGTGAGGCCACACCACTTGGCACTAGATCCAAATTCACTCCAAAGTTTGAAGGTGCCTGAGCTGTTGGTTCAGTCCATTGTAAAGATAAGGGCCAGACACAAGTTTTGGGTTCCAAACTTCCCCAAAGTTGAGGAGTTCTTGGTTCCAGACCTTTGAACTGGCTCCATTTTGTTTCCTCCCTCCAAGCAGAGAATTGTCCTCCCAGCATTACATGACTTCTTTGTGATGCAATGAAATCATCACACTAAAAGCAGCACTACTTCTTATTACTTGATTACAACTGTAGGGACTGTAGTTATTCTCCAGTGTTTGATGTCATGAAACTCACAGGGCCCAGCACAATAATTAATTCCTTTCCTTTCATTAAGCACTATTATCTTGAATCTTAGGGCTCATGCCTACACACGTGCTCCCATCCCTCTGGGGTTAAACTAGCAGTTCATGGCAGTGCAACCCATATAGAGCGTCTCAGAATAACTCTTCTGAGTCATTACTAAGTTGAATTTCCTAAGGCCATTCCATAAAATAAAACAGACATTTACAATGGAGCTTTGGTGGAGACTGAAGACAAAAAGAGCCATCTCAGTTTCAGAGACTGACATACAGTCCTTTCTCTGTACAAGCTGGCAAAAGCCACTGAAGTGGTATCCTTAGATATTTGCAGTCTCTCTTTGTGCCCAAAATATATACAGCCTAGGAAGTAGTATTACCAGCATTCCCCATCCATGTGCTTGAGCTGCCCTGTGTCTACCAATTCTCTTCACATAAATCACATCATCTAGATGGCAACACCGTTTTGGTTGTTAGTGCCCTTCATCAGATTTGAACTGGTAACCTACAGTAGAGGAGGAGAAATTCAATATCCCATTGCCAGTCCCCAAATCAGAGAACTTTGTTAGGAAGTATAATTTCCATTCAATAACAAGTTTGGACACAAATTAAACCTTAAAATTGAACAAAAACCTGTTACTTTTATCAATTAGTCTCTCTTTCTCATTTTAGACCATTCTCTCCCTCTGGTGTTTCCCAATCATTTCAACCATTTCTTAGGTAATATAATGCATAGTGCAAGCCCCTTGTAATAGTGTGAGCCAACTTGAATGGCAGTGTAAAGTAAACCACTCAGACAGTAAGAGTCACATGTATAGTGGGAGCCATTTAGAATAACCAATTTGGGTAAGAAAACCAAATCTGCCTTTATGTAAGTCTGTTCCACCTGGACACCACATTTCCCTTGGTGGGAGCACCTCTCTTGCAAGACTGAGACGAAAGCAAAAAAAGGAAGAAACCCAAGTGGAGTCTAAAATCTCTTCTGAGGTGATCAACGGTCAGGTGAAAAGCCAAGTTAAGTGTCTGTGAGGCAAAAGGTATCCAGAAAATAAGTGTTTGTGGGGGTGAAGCACTTGGGCTAAGCCAAAGAAACATCATTTGGAAACTGGATCTATGAAAGGTTCATTTGTTGAGGGAATCCACCTATTTTGGTGGGGTTGTAAATATCTGATAATTGGATGGAGAACTCTTACTGTAAACGTATATGGCCAGAGCCGGTGCTACCATTTAGGCCAACTAGGCGGTTTCCTAGGGTACCAAGATTTGGGAAGTGCCAAAAAGCGGCGCCCCCAATTTTTTTTTAAAGCATTTCAGCGGCGGCTGAGCTGAGAGGGAAAGGGAGTCCGAACTGCTGGCAGGCAGCCCAGGGGTTCCCCTGGGTCAGCGCGCCATTGCCGGAAGCCAGACCCAGTGTTCCCCTGGGTCAGCGCACCGCCGGCAGCCCAGGGGTTCAGGCTGCTAGCGGCGGCACGCTGACCCAGGGGAACCACTGGGCTGCCTGCCGGTGGCTCAGACTCCCTCTCCCTTCCAGCGCAACGGCCACTCCATCCCATGTGATTCTTCTCATTGCCAGCAGGGGCGCTGGCGGCTGGGCAGAGCTCCACAGCTCTGCTTATCACACGTGGCACGAGTCCAGTGACAGGTGCAACAGCAGGGCTTCTGGAGGAAAGGGGTGGCTACCTCCTGCCTCAGCCTCCACGGTCAGCCGCAGCGGGGGGGCATGGAGAAGAAAAGAGCCTCAGGCGGTGGTCATGTGGAGCGGAGGAAGAAAGAGGACCCCAACGCCCGTGCGTTGGGCAACGTAAGCGCTTCCCCACAGCTCGGCCTCAGGCACCTGTGCTCCTGCCCCCTTGGCTGGTCCCTGATCCTGCTCCCCTTGCGTGTGGGCAGCTGGAGAGGATGGCAGCCTGCAGAGCTGAGCTTCCCCAGTGCCCCCCTCTCCCCACTCCTTTTGTGTTGCTCTAGTCCAGGGGTCGGCAACCTTTCAGAAGTGGTGTGCCGAGTCTTCATTTATTCACGCTAATTTAAGGTTTCGCATTCCAGTAATACATTTTAATGTTTTTAGAAGGTCTCTTTCTATACGTCTATAATATATAATTAAACTATTGTTGTATGTAAAGTAAATAAGGTTTTAAAATGTTTAGGAAGCTTCATTTAAAATTAAATTAAAATGCAGAGCCCCCTGGACCGGTGGCCAGGACCCAGGCAGTGTGAGTGCCACTGAAAATCAGCTCGTGTGCCGTCTTTGGCACACGTGCCATAGGTTGCCTACTCCTGCTCTAGTCATTTTTCAATGACATTCTGCAAGGCATATATAGCATGGATTGTAGATCGGTCTGTACAAAAGCCATCCTGGTTGTCTGTCATTTTGGAGTTCAGACAACACTTTAGTCATTTCAGTAGTACGACTGAAAACACCTTCCCAGATAGCAGCATTATTTCCCTATAATTTGATCACGCTGATTACTACCCATTTAAAAAAAGAAAAAGAAAAAAAAGCAATGATGCACCCCCTTTTCAGATCTTCTGGACCATGACCAGTTTCCCAAACTTTTAATATGACTATGAAGCCAGTGAACTAAATCCAGCTCTTCACTCTTTAGCAGTTCTGCTAAAAAGTTATCAAAATCAGGTGCTTTATCATTTCATAACTGACTATAAGTATTACTTCCTCTAATGTCACCGGTTTAGTTTCTGCTGGATTCATTTTGGATTAAATTGTAGTTTACATCTTGGTGGGGATCTGTCCATTAATTCATAACAATGCTCATGCCAACGCTTAAGTTGTGCATCAATATCCTGGCAGTATTTTCCATTTTTGTCCTTAATTGGTAGAAGTTGCGAGAATGGACATCCAATTAGGATATTCAAAGTTTCAAACACACGTCTTTCAGATGCTTCTTCCATGTGCTGTGCTATTCTATTCCACCACTGATTACAGTCGTTCCAATGGGCCGCCTTAATTGCTCGCTGAAGACATTTCTTTTTCTTTATTGCCACTTCCTCCTCTCTTCACTAACTCATCGCTGGGCTTCCAATGCATCCATTCTATGCTGCACCTCGTTTATTTTCTTTCCCATAATTTCATGGGATCTGTAATCCAATGTTGCTTTTTCATGATCCTTAGTTCTAGTTAGTACTGGATAATGACTGGAAACAAATATTGGAATTGGATCAGATAATGCCAGCCACTTGATAAAATACAAGTCTCCTTTTTCCATTTGTCTTCAGACTAGACATGATAATCAGGACTTTTTTTACCCTGTCTGTTACCCTCCAGTATATAAAGCAATAAAGCAGATTCTGGGATTGAATGATTTGAGCCAAAATATGACATTTAATCATTTTCAAAGGACCATGGTTTTGCAAGTATGTTGCAAAGATACAGAAATTATTGCTCATACTCAGCTCATCAGAATATGTCGAAGGAGGCATGTGACTATTTCTTTCCTAAAGAGATGTGAAAGTGCTGTGCAGCATCTTATTTGGACTTCAGAGTGGACCTCCATGCATGGGATCCTGGGTATGTCCAAGGTAACTTATCAGTCAGGAGTATAATGATAATATCTAACATAAGTGTAATTAGCATTATGATCCAAGGATCCCAAAGCAGTTTAGAAAGGAGAATGAGGATCCTTATCATGATTTTACAGATGTGGAACCTGAGGCTCAAAAAGGTGAAGTGAACTGCCAAGGTTTTATGGCTCATTAGTGAGAGAGCTAGGAAAAGAACCCAGAGCTGACTGGGATCTGTACCTGTTGGCTCACATTGCAAGGCATTAACAGCTGATTGGTGGAACTATCTGATGGGATAATTGTTCACATGTGGGGGGAAATATCACAGCATGTCAGGCTGACCAGTATTGTCCCATTGTTTTCTTGTACTCCCCAGTCAGTCTGCATCCATCTGTTGTCTCTTGTCTTATACTTCTTAAGTTTTTGGGAAATGGGGCCATCTTTTTGTTGTGTGTTTATACAGCACCTCAAACAGTAAGTACTAGACACTATGGTAATACTACTAGTAATAACAATTAATGAATAAATGTTCAAGGGGAGATCTCTGACAGAGTGCCTACCATCTCAAGGAAGGCTTGATTTTTTACAGATGGAGGGTGGCTGGCTGAACTATTTATTTTGGTGTTATAAAAACCCTGGATGCTGCTGCTGGAGTTCGTGTTCTTTAAAGGAGATGGGCGGAGGAAGTTGGATTTGGAACACGTGGAACCAAAACCAGGGGTAGTTAAGATCCAAGTAAAATTTTATCCCAATCAGTAATTTGGGGATTGGTGAGATGGGCATTGGACAAATTTTTAGGGCCCATCTCCGCTGATAGGGCTTCCATGATCTCTTATACATATAATAATGTGGTTTTAGGGGTATTCCTTAGGCAGCACTACATGAAAAGCGGCTAATTATGATTACATGGTATTTTTAATACCAACAATAATTGGGTGATGATGGCTTCATTTTAGAATCCTGTATTTGGCTGAAAGCTCCAGTCATTAAGTGCTGGCTGAGTAAATAAATGATGAGATGTTTATGTCCTGCATATTTGGCAGGCTCAAGGGTGAATGCTGAGTGTGTCCCCAAAAACTGAGAGGTATATCCTTCTCACTACAAATATATAACCCCCAGTGACTCATCAGAGTTTATCATAGCATACTCAGGTTTTAGGAAAAGCTAATAGAACAGAACAGGTTTTGCTTTGCTAGGTATTTAAGACCATACTGCAATAAGCAGCTCCTAATAGCCTAACACACAATATCTTATACTCTCATAATGCATCCTGAAAGACCCCAGATTCTATACAGCAAGGCAGTGTTCCTAATTCTTAGGGGCTGGACTAGGACTCAGCACACATAGGTTCAATTTCCAGCTATGCCCCTAGTTTTCTGGATGACCTCAGGCAAGTAAGTCCTTGCTCCTCAGTTTCTCCACTTGTAAAATGCTACTGTCTTCCTTTGTCAAGCGCTTTGAGATGTATGGATGAAAAAAGGTGCAAGAGCTAGATGTTACACACTGCTCTGTGAGCAAACTGGAGGGTTTAATCACTGTTTGAAGACTTAAGGAATACCCTTGTAGCATACTAATTTGTAATTCACTTATTGTAGATTCCTTTTCTCATCCTCCCAAAGCCTCTTTCTCTGGAGAATATTTTGGTTGCTTATAAGTACGTACGTACACATGGCAAAAAAGCTGTGTTTCCTGGACTTCATCTTTGTAACTATGCTGCACACCAAAGAGAGAGAGAAATTCTAGGGAAGGGGGGATGGGGAAGGGTCCACAGACTGCATAGAGTACTGTCCATTTAGCACCAAAATAAATACATAAAAAAACTGAATCATCCTTGGAAATAAGCAAGTGAATGTAAATTGCCAGAGAAAATGATTAGAACGTCAGAACATGTTTCACAAACTTAGGCCTCAACTCAGCAAAGCATTTAAGCATGTGCATAGATCCATCCCTAGTCAGCAAAGCATATAAGCAAGAGGTTAATTTGAGGTAAATGGGATTTAAGCAGATGCCCAGGTTTAAATATATAGAGTCACAGAAATGTGCCACTGAAAGGACATCAATAGGTCATCTAATCAAGTCCCCAGCACGAGACAGGACTAAGAATTATCTAGACCATCCCTCACATGTTTGTCTAACCTGTTCTTAAAAAACTCCAGTGACAGAGAAGCCACAACCTCCCTAAGGAAATTGTTCCAGTGCTTATCCACTCTTACTGTGAAGAAGTTTTTCCTAATGTCTAACCTAGCTCTTCCTTGCTGCAATTTAAGCCCATTGCTTCTTGTCCAGCTGTAAGTGGTTAAAAAATACAATTTATCATCTTCCTCTTTATAAAGACCTTTTATGTATTTGAAGACTTTATGTCCCCCCTCAGTCTTTTCTTCTCCAGACCAATTTTTTCAATCTTTCAATCATTTTTGTTGCTTTCCTCTGGACTTTCTCCAGTTTGCCCACATCTTACTTGAAATGTGGTGTCCAGAACTGGACACAATACTCCAGTTGAGGCCTTATCAACAGGGCCGCCCAGAGGATTCAGGGGGCCTGGGGTCTTCGGCAGCAATTCGGTGGCGGGGGAGTCCTTCCACTCCGGGACCCGCTGCCGAAGTGCCCCGAAGACCCAGAGCGGAAGGACTTGTCGCTGCCGAAGACCCGGGAGCGGAAGAAGCTCCAGGGGCCCCAGCCCCACAAGAGTTTTCCAGGGCCCCTGGAGCGAGTGAAGGACCCCACTCTAGGGGCCCCGCAAAAGTCTCGTGGGGGCCCGTCTGGGGCCCCGGGCAAATTGCCCCACTGCCGCCCGCCCGCCCCTCCTCCCCTCAGCGGCCCTGCTTATCAGTGCACAGAGTAGAGTAGTTTTGCTGACAACACTCCTGCTAATACATCCCAGAATTGTTTTCTTTTTTTCCTTCTTTTTTTTTTTAGAACAGTATTACATTATTGACTCATATTTACTCTGTAATCCACTATAACCCTCAAATCCTTTTCTACAGTACTCCATCTTAGGCAGTTATTTCCCATTTTGTATTTGTGCAATTGATCATACCTTCCTTATTGAATTTCATTCTACTTATTTCAGACCATTTCTTCAGTTCGTCAAGATCATTTTGAATTCTAATCCTGTCCTCCAAAGCACTTAGATTCATAGACTCTAAGGTCAGAAGGGACCATTATGATCATCTAGTCTGGCCTCCTGCACAATGCAGGCCACAGAATCTCACCCATCCACTCCTGTAAACAAACCTCTGACCTATGTCTGAGTTATTGAAGTCCTCAAATTGTGGTTTGAAGACCTCAAGCTGCAGAGAATCCTCCAGCAAGAGACCCGTGCCCCATGCTGCAGAGGAAGGCGAAAAACCTCCAGGGCCTCTGCCAATCTGCCCTGGAGGAAAATTCCTTCCCGTTCCCAAATATGGCGATCACTTGTAACCCCTCACCCAAGCTGAGTATCATCCGCAAGCTGTATAAGTGTACTCTCCATGCCATTATCCAAATCATTTATGAAGATATTGAACATAACCGGACCCAGGATAAATCCCTGCGGGACCCCACTCATTATGCCCTTCCAGCTTGACTATGAACCATTGACAGCTACTCTCTGAGTTACAGTTTTCCAACCAGTAGAGCACCCACCTTATAGTAGACTATATTTCTCTAGTTTGCTTATGAGAAAAATATATGCGTAAGTGCTTTGCTGAACAGAGATGTGTTGCTGAATTGGAGCCTAGTTGACTAGTTAGACTAACATAGTTAGACTAGTTGATAAACACTTCAACATCACGAAGCTCACCCTATACTGTTTTATTGAGGCTAGATAGATAATTCTGGAGAAGGGGCACAAGAGGGGTGGCTTCCAGCAATTTCTCACAGCAATCTTGTGATTACGAGTGCAGTATTATCACTAATATACAATACCACCTGCTCTAAAGTTTTCTCAGCATTAAATAAGGGCCTTTTATTTTGCCTATAAGGAGGTAACAGGATTTAGAGGTGCATCTCTGAGCTTCAGCTTCACACAATTATAGTCAGTCTAACCAACAGTAATTTATTAGGACTGACAAGTGTTTAGCATTAACTCCACTAGAGGACACTGTTGTTAAATATATGTGGGGATTTGTAAGAAGAATGCAATACACAAAGAACTGTCCACCAGCTGGAGAGCAAACAGACCTGCAATCTCCTGATACAAGCCTCTCTCCCACCCTTCCTATAAACCTAGATAGACCCTTCCTGAAATGAACAAACATTTCTTCCTTTTATCAAAAAGCACAAGGAAGAAGCAGAGGAATTGTATTAAGGATCAGTCTTATGTAATGAATGCAGAGTGTTTGGTATTCTACAAAGATATTCGAAAGCCACTGTCCCTTCCCCAAGGATTTACAGAAAATACAAACGCATGCAACTGCAATTTAAGGGGAAAAGTCAGGTCTATAATAGTTGGGGGGAAATCCAGGCATGTTAAGATGTTTTATTGGCAGAGCCTAACAAACCTTACTTATACTAATATTCCCCCAACAGGAATGATATACTATGCAGCACAATCTTGGTGGAATTTGACATATCAGATCTTTTTTATCACACATCTCCACGTATTTTTCACTCCATGCATCTGATGAAGTGGTTTTTAGCCCATGAAAGCTTATGCCCAAATAAATTTGTTAATCTCTAAGGTGCCACAAGGACTCCTCGTTGTTTTTGCTGATATAGACTAACACGGCTACCACTCAAACAAATCTCTATGAGTCTATGGTACAAGGCATAATAGAAAACAATTTTCTTTTATAAACACACTGAAGAACTCAAGCTGCTGCACAACTTAGAAACATGATTAATATGCAATAAAGGCAGAATTTTAAAAAACTACCCTAATTAAAATTCATTAAATGACTAAGAATTTTATGATGGAATGGTCTTCCCAGACACAAGAGTTTAGGGACGCCATTCATCTATTAACATGTAAACTATTGCCCTCTACTGGACATACTTGACAGACCAGCTTAGCTGATGGGGCTGGTGGAAAACTTACCACCAGCCCTAACCATTTCAATGGAAAATTGGGGCTTTCAATATACAGATTTTTTTTTGCAAAAACTGTTTCTTTGCCACAGAAAATTTTGACTTTTCATTAAAAAAAATAGAAAACCAAAAAAGGTTTCACCAAAAGCTGAAAACTTGAGTTTTGAATGAAAATGTTGAGTTTTCTAATTTCAACAAAATGATTTTCTTCTTCATTTTCATTGACATTTTCTGCAGTTAAAAAGCCCATTTTCCAAGCTTCTGTATTTTATACATTCCCTCTATCGGTAAAGCTGTTCTTTCAGTTCTCTGATTAGACAAGTGTGGGGTTTGTTTAGCACTAAATTTGTCCCCAAGTTCCATATCCATTGTCTTGTGTATGTAATTAACAAACAACCATGGAAGCTTAACTGAGAAGTGTAGTTCAGTCAGTAGCTATTGTGCAGCACACTCAAGCAGATAAGGTCTACAGTTCCCAGGACCAGTGTTTAGATGGCAGTTATGTAAAGTGTCCAGTGGCTCAACTGGGTTGGGTTGGGCAGTGCTGGATTAGTGACCCAATGCTTTTCCTTCTTGCAGTCATCTTAAGCTCCAGACTCTAACCTTTTTGTTTTGTTTTACTTTTAAGTTGCCAGCTCTTATGGTTACCACCTCTCAAAAAAACCAAACCAAACCAAAAACACTTCAAAATATGAAGCAAAGGTAAACCAGTTCTAGAGAGATGGGTGAGCTACTCAGTTTATCACAATGGGGGTTTTAACTCTGAAGCCTAAACACAACATTTTAGATGTCAACCCCTTTAAGTATTTCAGGACTGATCAAGTCATGCACAACAGAAGAGGGGTGATCTTATCAGGAAGTTTTACTCAGTCTACTATGAGGAGTGACGCTCAGTTTTTCTAATTTGACACCTTATGGTGCCTCTGTTCCAGGTAGAGGCAATAGCCTGCATGGTTTGTAGGCAGGTTCATGAAAACCTGTGCACTACTAAACTACTGTTGATTGGACTGACAAATTCATTCTCCAGTTCACAGGATTTGTAATGCCATATGGTGAGAATTACCAGCAGCCCCTTTACAATCACTGAAGAACTTTCACAGCTGAGAAATCTTTACAAATTGGCTCAGAAAAATTGATAGAATAATCTGTGCCATGGAGCTCAACAGATGATGAGATCACTCCCTCTGTTAAACAGCTTTTTCTCCTCTTTGATTCAAGATATTGCTTCTTGGTCAGACCACAGTCTCAATCCAGTCAACAATAAGCATTTTAATTAGCAAAATAAAATGCTACACGTTAATCTAAATGTATCTGCAACTGGAAATTATGCTTAGCCTGAAGAAGAGCTCTGTATAGCCTGAAGGCTTGTCCCTTTCACCAACAGGAGTTGGTCCAATAAAAGATATTACCTCACCCAGCTTGGGAAGAGAAGACATTCTAGAAGTGCTGCTGTTAAACTTACCTAACACCACTAGAGGGCAATAGAGACATGTTATTTGAATGCTTTGTTGGCAAGGGTGTAAAATGGAGTAGGGATGCATGTTTCAGCCAAATCCCTGGTACTGACAATCAGCAGGGCTTTACCTGCACTGGGTAGCCATCATTTAGAGCTGAAGCTGAACAAAGGTTTGATATGAAAATAAATCTTTCAAAGGAAGAATCTCCTCTTCCTTGAACACACTGTTGAAGAGGCAATGGGAGAGAACCAGGGTGATGCAGGCAATGATACCGAATGCACATCCTGTCTCTTGGGTGGGATCAGAAAAAGCATCATGCAGCCAAACTAGGCTATGAAGTATAATCTTATACGGGATGCCAGACAGACTGTTCTCTAGCTCTTCAGGACAGGGACCGTCTACTACAGTGTACAGCACATAGCACATCAGAGCCTTGATCTTGGTTGGTCCATAGACACTGCTGTAATAAAAAAGCAACATGATCTTTTGGCCTTAAAAAAAAATCTATGAATCGCTGATGAGATGTGCATCTATTTGTAATTAATCCTTCCATAATATTCTCCGTCTCTTTATTTACATTTTTGCTTCAAGGTGTGAACACCGCTGGTATAGGAGCGTGTTCTTTCAGGAGGAAAGATAAGACCCTCCCCAATCAGCCAAAAATCTGAAAGCTGCCACACAGGTATAAAGACTGACTCAGGGCACCAAGGAATCCTAGGTATTGTTTGACTGGTGGCATTGGGATGCACTCATCCACCTACATGTACTCTCTCCATCCTCACCCAGCGTACACCAGGTGCGTGCTAGGATCACGAAATCTGTCTGTCTAGCAGTTGGTATGAAGCTGGACAAAGACCTGTAATAATTTCCCACCATTTTTCACTGGAATAAAAAATCAGATTTGCTTTGGTTCTGTCCATACCCTTTTGGTGTCTGCTTTCTGCGCAGGTTCTAGCCAATGGAGTTTGGTGGCAAGAATTTTTGCAGGAACACCACACTTTAACAAACTATTACAGAATATTCATGGGAGCATTAAATATGTAACTGCAAGATCCTACAAGTTACACTCACTCATGCACCAAAACCGATACCATATGACCTGTGTGGCCAGTGAAAATTAACACGGCTGAAAATTTACAATATTGAATATAGCAAACTGTATTTTGATGGCTTGAAATGAAGGTCAGTATTCTTGACGGCATTAGGACTGTTTTGCATTATGCCTCAGGCACAAATCAGGCCAAAAGCCAACATAGGCAGCCTCAAGAGAATCATCCCAGTGTAGGGCTTCCTCTGGTGGCACAGAACTGGCATAGTGGCTTCTACATCATATCCTTCCCTGCAGGGGCTAAGATGGCTCCCCCTACACACCAGCAATCCTCACTTGTTATAATGGCTCCTCGGAGCTGGTGTAATTTCAAGCAGCCCTCAGGCTGAACTAACTTTCACCAGAGGACCAGCCCCTACGTAACTGGCCCACAAGTGGAGGAGTATAAGATGGCTTAAAGGCAGATTCACAGCCTTTCACTTCTAAAGGATGCTGTGCGCTACTTGGCTGCACCACAGATCAAGCCTGCAGATCTAAAGCCAAGTTTGAACAAGTCTTCCTCTCCTTCATGCTATTCAATTAAGCTCTTATTAAACTCTGTTGTTCTTTTTCTATCACAGAATGCTGCCCCCCACATGATACCCCTTCTCCATCAGAATATCAAGTGTTAATGTACCCAACTAATGAATGAAACTCAGATTTAGAAGCATTGCCGAATCACAGCAAACTCTCATTGGCTTATAACATGCAAGGTATTGTTTCTGGGCACTCTTTCCTAGCCGAAATGATACCCCCTTTGAGGAGTTGGTACCCACAGTCTGGAGGTAGCTTAAATACTCGACCTACCGTGAAACCCACTAATGCTTTGAAGTGTCAAAATATATCAAGTCCAATATGACCCATTTTTAGGACAAGAAGCTAGTTATTAAACGTTATACAAAGAAATGAGATTAGCAGATAGGTATGGAGAGCTGCAAACATAGCATGCCAAGCTGCAATCATATACCCGATTTCACAACTTAAGTAGCATTAGCTCTGGTCAGTATTTGACTGGGGTCCCAGGGACAAGGACAAGTGATGTTGGTGACATCTTCCCCGAGGCTATATTGAACAATTTTCCTCATATGGTGCTATGTGCTGGAGGCAGTGTCTTTTCAAAGAGATGGAAAGCTGACAATCTGTGACAAGCTCCCATATCACTTTCCAGAGGAAAACAGGTAATTAGCCCCATTGTCCCATTCTAGATAATTACAAGCTGCCTAATTTCCCCCTGTGGTTCCATTTGGACATGCTATTCGCCACTTCCTGTCCTACACAGTTATGTAGAGTTGTTACGCTAACAGATGCTGTGTTTCTTCCCAGAAGTGGCTGCTTTTCAGTGGTGGACAAAACGAACCTAGGATAGATGGATGCACTTTGCAAAGTGCTTTGGGATCCTTTACTACTATATAAACATAATATATTTATTTAAAAATCTATAGTACAGTAGGCACTGGTGCAACAGTACATGAGAAAAAATCCCCTTAAATGGACAGTTCCATTCAAAAAAATCAGAATATGCATCACATCATCAGTACATACACATTTTACATAAGCATGTCTTTTGCAGGTTGTGTGCGCAGGGGGAAATTAGGCAGCTGTACTCATGTGTGCCAGGCACATGGTTCATAAGAGTGCTGTGATGTAGCACAGGACAGCAGACAGGCGGTGCACACAAGATACACACATGTTCTACTCTACAGACACAAAGGGCATAAAGATTCCAAGAGCACTAATAATACACCCAAGAGAGACAGATGTCCAAGGCTTGCACTATAGGTACCTTTGTTCCTGGGTGATTTGAGGAGAGCCGTAAAGCTGCTTCTAATAAGGGAATATATTTCTGGAAATTGAGTGGAGTCCTTTGCTCTCTTGAATCCACTGTCTCAGTTCCTATAAATTGTTTCTTCATCACAGCTGAAACCTTTTGGCTGCAGCTGCATAACCAACTTGCAATTTACGAGGCTTTCCAACCACTTTGGACAAAGAATATTTTTTAAAAGGAGGCTGCACTTCCCTGTGAACTGTGAGCCACCGAAGTGTAGTGTGTGTATATGTAAGAACATAAATAATATATAGAATTACATGCACCTAACTGGACAGAAGGCTGTAATTCCTTGGAGAGCTTCTATGGCCATCATAAAACACAACAGCAAAGCTATCTGTCTAATCTGAGCAATAGGATTTTCAGTGATACTGTTTCAAATCCCTTAGATGCAATATGTTACTGTCTGAATAGTATGAAATTATAGATAATATGCAAAGTGATAATGGAGAGCCAAGTTTTCTCTGTTACCATGTGTTACGTCCCTTCCCCCCCCCCACCCCGCCCTTGCCTGTAATATCTTTCTCATTCCACACTCCTGTTCAAGAGACCATAGATTTCCAGGAAACTTTCCAGGAGCCACAGACACAGGGCACATAATTAATCCTGAGTCAAGACAAGAACCTCCGTTCTTAATTTCCTTTGATTTGAAAGGCATTTTGATTAAAAAAATCCCTGCATCTGAACCCACCCCTACTATTTTGGCTCTGGGTTGGATCCCCTGGAGTCTGAATTCTCAACAAATCAGTTGGGACTGATTCTTAAACTCATGGGACTGGAGGTAACATTTTGCCCTGGGAACTAGTGTGCTGATGGGCATGATGAGTCCAAGATAACATAGCACGCTGGTCCTGTGTACCCATTCCCCCAAAAATCCTTTCGGATTGAGGGTGCTGCATTGCAGCCTGTTACTGAGAATCTGTTCAGACACATGGTGCGCACTGCGTATAATATTTGCCAGATTCAGAGATTAAAAAGATTGAATTCATGTTGACTTTTTGTTTGCCTGAAATCTTATCCTAGTTGGGTGACAAATAAAGAAATAAATACATACTAAATATTCCTTTGAGAACCTGCCTGGGCTGATGCTTACCTGAGAAAATCACCACTGAGAAGCCAGCAAGCCCTCAAGGCACATTTCTATTATAGTTCTATAATGATTGCATATGGAAATCCCAACATCTCAGGGCTCCTTCCTCAAAGCACCCAGCACCAGCTACAGCCAAAGGGGCAGAGGGTACGTTAGGCCCCCAGTAAGGGCTATTCTATGGCAGCAGGCCCAGCATCCTCCCATGTGCCCTCTTTGTACAGCTCGATGGCACTTACCTCTAAAACCTGCCCTCTGGAGTCCAAACTCTCTGTGCACATAGTTCAGCAAAGTCAATGCTCAAATATGCTGGTTAGCTCGTTTTCTCCATTTGCTGTTACTATTAGTTGTTGTTCCCCTTTATCCTGACCCTTCTCCTGTCATTGCTGCTCTTCAGCTTCATTATCCCTGTTCATTATATCTCCTACCTTCCATCTCTCTCTATTCCCATTTCTATGTCAATTCCTTTCCCCCTTCCTTATTCCCACCATTCTTTCCCCCACTTCAACCGCAACGACTCCCCCCACCCCAAACCTCCTGAAACTAAAGATTTTATAGTGTAATGAAAATGGGAAAAGATGTATAAAGCTGTTCACCAGAACAGGGAACCCAAAGCCTTGTGCCCTCAGCCATCCTGAACACTGTGCTTGTACGATGCACCTCTTTCACCTTCCCCTCATCAGGCTTGGTCAGTTTATGACAGATGTGGCCAAATCACGGCTCGTGAGCCACATATGGTTCTTTTACAGTCATAGTTAAAGTGCAGCTTGCAAAGCCCTCCATACTCCCCCACATTCTCCGCCTACCAGACTCTTTGGGGGAGCTCAAGGCTTCTGCCCTGTGGTGAGGTGGTGGGACTAGGGGCTTCTGTCCAGTGGGGGAAGAGGAGGTCTCGAGGCTTCAGCCCCACAGGAGGCACCTGCCAGGGCTTGGAACTTCAGCGGGAGCAGGGCTGAAGCCCTGAGCCCCGGCAGGCACACCCTGGCTCTCAAACTTCTGAAGATTGTCATATGCAGCTTGGAGGATCAGTAAATTTGACCACCCCTTGTTTATGCTGTTAGCTCTTTGGGACCAGAACTAGGTCGTCTTTTGCATTTGGTCTTGGCTCATTTGGGGAATGACTGCAGTCAATCGTAATGCTTGCTATTATCATCATCATCCCCTCTATCATCGCTAGGACCATAATGCAATAGATTCCACTTCAACAGGAGACCTGTCTTCCACTCACAGTCACACACCAAGTTTCTGTTCATGCCTTTCTGCATGAAGACAATATCTCCTCCCAATATCAGTGGCCGCTCAATGTGCCTCAGGATCACATGATAAAAGTTAATAGGTAGAAGAGATATTATTTATGCCAGCGGTTCTCAAATTTCCTTGCACCGTGACCCCCTTCTGACAACAAAAATTACTACAGGACCGAAGACCAAGCCTACCCTTACCCTGCCACCCAGGATGGGAGGCCAAAGCTGAAGCCCAAGGGCTTCTGCCCTGAACAGGAGGCATGTAACTTTAGTCCTGGGTGGTGAGGCTTAGGCTTGAGACTTGCTAGGGTCCAGGGCCAACACCAGCCTTGGTGACCCTATTAAAATGGGATTGCAACCCACAGTGGGGTCCCGACCCACAGTTTGAAACCCCTGCTTTATGCTATGTATGACCAACCTGCCTAACTCACTGTCACGCAGATTACAGGGGTAAACAACACTGAAAAATGGCACCAAGTGGATGCGTAGTGCTAGCTGGGATACAAGTCAGAAGAGCTAACAATACTCATGCTTCAGGCATAAGATGCTCACAAATTGGGATCAGAAAAAAAAAACTCTCACAGTAGTATAGTATCATATAATTAGGAGTTGAATGGGGGCTCTTCATGGCCTCACTCTAGGACAGTTATTCTCCAACTTTCCTTTCTGTGGTCTACTTGGTGAGAGAAAGACAAAGCCAACCCTCTCCCAAAACCACAATCTCCAAGCACATGGTTCTCAAAATATATCATTCTGCAGACCACCAGTGTGGACCAAGAGTGGTCCCCAGGCCAGTTTGAGAACCACAGCTCTGGAGCAGCAGATATCGACCGTCATCAGAGTCAGGTTTCTGGATTGGATGGACCGCTTGGCCTGTTCCTGCATAGCAGTTCTCATGCTCTTATGACTATACTCTAGGCAGCAGTGAAGAGGTTAAAGAACTTAACTGGCAGAGTTTAGGTCATGCCACTGATCAGGCGGGTGAGGTAAAAGTGACTCTTTAAACTTAAAAAGAGAAAGAAGTCCCGATAAGAGAGCAGATGAGAGTTGTCTCCAGTGACAATAAAGGCCTTTATTATTATTATTAATTATTATTATTATTACTAAGCTGCACATTGCCAGAACAAGGCTTGTAGTTTTCTTTGCTATCTGAACAATACCTGACGGGCGTGTGAACAGAACTGAAAAAGCTCCAATTCTGACACCTCTGGCAGTGTGGCACACTCTGCATGTGTGTCGAGTCTGGAGCCCTCCTCAGGCACATGTCAGCTCTAGTAACCAGATTGGCTTTTCCAGTCGCACTGTTTGGCTTTCTGTGAATTTGTCCTTTTGGTTCTCCTGGGGCTTCTCTGGATGTCATGGTGAAAGGAGACAACACACATTTTTAAATAAGCTAGCGGAATAATAATAAAAACATATGTCTGTGATTGGGTATGCCTCTGTAGCATCTCCGTGTGGCCGACTGAGACACAATTCACTCAGCCACATGATCTTCATCGGTAGGTCTTTGTCGCTTTGAGGGCTGGGGTAATGATGTGCTAGCCCTCAGCCAAGGCACCCTTCAGTCCTGCCCCTTACAGGTGTTAAAGTCCTAAAGAAATCAAGAAAATGAACCCTTGGCAAGACCCCATCCTTCTATTCAGGGCTTTTTTTCAACCACCTAGTATGTTGGCCAGTCTCCCAGCATCTGAGGATCCTTCTGGCATGAGGCTCATCTGACCAGCAATCTAGCTCAGGCTCTGCGATGCAACCAGGCTTCTCTCCCATCAAGGAGTGGAGCTCTGCTGTCCTTCCTGGTCAGTCCTGAATTGGGCTAGGTCACCTCCTTTCACTGCCTCTCTCCATGCCTGACATCTGCTGGAGGTGTCCTGGGGTGGGACCAGTTAAGTTTACAGACTGTCATTAACCTTCTGCTTGCCAGCATGGGGCCTGTCTGCCCCATCACAATGCCCCTCTTACAGACAGCCCTGAACCAAAACCTCAGATCGAAACAACTACATTTTGGGGATGTTGAGATATGGATCCAGAGCCATATCAGTTCTAATTCCTGTTACACCTAAAAGTAGTCAGTCAGTCAGTCACTCCTTTCTGCTGCTCCTTCAGTCTTTTCCTTTGCTGCACTGGTATTATCTCCACTCTTCCTTGACCTTCTATCTAAGGTGTTTACATAGTCCGCACTGCCATAGCATTTGCGACCTCACAATCTTTAATGTATTTATCCTCAAAACAACACCTCTGTGAGGTAGGGAAGTGCTGTTATACCCACTGTACAGATTGGGAACTGAGGCACAGCGAGACAAAGCAACTTACTACCATCACACATGACGTCTGTGGTGCAGTAGGAATTGAACCAAGGTCTCCCAGGGACCAGACTAATGCTCTAGCTAATGGGCCGTTCTTCCTCCTGGATTCTCAGCTCCCTATTTTACACCATAGGATGCCACTCCCTCATTAGAACTATTCAGAAGCTGATCAGTCTTCACACTGTGTAACCTCTCTGCCAGGTGGTTGATTGCAGCAATAAG